>NC_143154.1:18736566-18848971 GCF_041381405.1 Jatropha curcas
GTCCTTCTAGGGCTCCCCGGGCTATTTTGGAGGCTACCGGGCTGCTTCATCCAGACCTGGCCAATCTACGTCTGCCATACAGTATTCCTTACTATGTTCCTGACAGTCCTCCATCTTTTCGAGAGGTCTCCCTGGAGAGTGTGGATCGCTCGGCTCTTCCTTTCGAGGACATCTTTGAGGTAAAACCTGACACATTTCTCATAACAGTGATTCATAAGAGATTTGATATTGACTCGTAATTTCCTTTGTATGATTTCCAGGTTCCTGTCGGGCTGGTCAATCAGATGATGGAGCTGGTTCTCAGGATGCAGCAAGAACTAACTACGGCCTGGACTCAGATAGCCTTTGATGATCAGAGGGGGAGGAGGCCCCGTCGTTGAAGCCATGGTTGCCAGTTTTTTTTTTTTTTTTTTTTTTTTTTTTTTTTTTTGTTTTGTTGTACCGAATTCTGACTGTACTTCTGTACTGAATGTTATTTGTACCTGCAATCATTTAGCACTGAAAATATGTATGCATGCTTGAAATGAAAATGGGGTTTCACCATTTCGGGCGTACTTTATTATTATTATTATTTTTTTTTTTTGTTTATTTATTTACCCTCCCTCTTTTCTTTTTCCTTTTTTTTTAAGTGGCCCCCACCGTCGGCGGCCGCTGCCGCTGTTATTTGGCGGCTGCTGCCGCCATCATTCGGCGGTAATTCGTCGGCTGCTGCCGCCGTCGTTCGGTGCATTTTTCCATAAAAACTAGTTTTTTGGTTTGGTCCTTCACTCATCCTTTCTTTTCTCTCTTCTTCCTCTTAATTTCAAAGAATGAATCCCTTTTTTACTCACAGCATGCACAGCTGGATTAGGAGTCTCTCCAAAGTCGAAAAGATCAACTTGGGGAGATACGGTCTCTCTCCTATCGTTACCCTCAGGGGGTAGTAATCGACTGGAACTTTTTATGGGCTTGTATCAGACTTTGGGACCCTGAGGCGCATGTGTTCCGGTTTGGAGCCATGATGGAGGAGATGTGTCCTCTTTTTGAGGAATTCTGTGCTATCATAGGGTGCGACCCCAATGCTCCTTTGGTCAGGCATGAGGTCAAGATTGGGTATGTTCGGTCGTTTGAAAGCCTGTTTCAGTTCAGCCGACCTCAAGCTAGGGCTATGATCGTTGGTGATCAGAAAGCAATTCTGCTGCCCCTGATTGATGAGTTTTCGGAGGTCCGTTCAGACGATCCGGATCGGATGAGGCTGAGAATGCGAGCCTTGGTTTTCTGCTTATTAGCTGGTTTCTTGTTTAACAAGGATCCAGGCTTCGGGGATCTGCGACTCTGTCCCATGGTTCGGCAGATGGAGGATATGGGTTGCATTGGCGGCATTGTGCTGGCAGAGACTATCAGGAGTCTTCACAGAGCCGCTTTAGGCTTCGAGGACTGGACGGTTTCCCCGATTATTCTCCAGGTACTTCTCTCTTCTTCTTTTTTTTTTTTTTATTTTTTCTTCTTTTGGCCTGTCCCTTTGTAATAGAAAGGATCCATTACTCAGGTTTGGTTAAAGGACCACCTCCAAGTGGTTGCTGTTCCTACTTTACTGCCTTATAACCCCATCCAGTACCGTATGCGAAGGATCTTGATCACACACCCGTCTGCTGATGCATGGACCTCATGGTTGATTGAGTTGGGTCCAAATGAGGTGTTGTGGTTCGTACCCTGGTATGACATTACCCGCTTTATCCAGGTTAGCTCTCGTCATACTCGGGTTTACCTTTTAGGCCTTACCCATTGTACTTGGTACTATGCTTCGCGTGTTATGAGGCAGATGGGGATAGATCAGACTGTACCAATCGTGGATGACTCTTTATCTGATTCGGCTATCACTCCGGGGGTTACCCGAGCCGTCCTTAGAGCTTGGGTTAGAGACCATCAGATGGTTAGGCCTTTACCTAATCCTGGTGATATTCAGACTTCTCCTGAGTATCGGGCCTGGTTCATGACCGTTGTCTGGCCGGTTGAAAGGCTGAGGAGGAACGCATTGCTGAGTGCACTTGAGGGTTGGACTCAGGCTGACGCTAGTGATGGGGTTAGGACTGATGAGGAGATTGTGTTGGCTCCTCGGACAGGCGAGGCTGGAGGGAGTTCAGTAACGAGGGATGACTCGGAGGACATTGCCCCACGGAGGCGACGGGACACCTAGACTCTGATAGGCTTTTGAATTTGCTTTTCTTTGGCTTTGTATGTCTTCTCTTCTTCTTTTTTTTTTTTTTTTTTTTTTTTTTTTTATGGACTTTGTTTTTCTTGGTTTCTTTGGCTTTCTACTTGTATTGTTTGACTTTATTGCTTTTCATTGGAGTGTCATTTGACTTTCAAGCTTTCCAAGCATGTTTCCACTTTATTCATTTAAGCTCTAATTTTTGCCTAAGCCGCCCTTTTGGGTTTTCAACTTAACGAGCTATCCATTTTTGCCTAAGCCGCCCTTTTCGGGTTTTCAACTTAGCGGGTCCCGACTTTTGCCTAAGCCGCCCTTTTTGGGTTTTCGACTTAGCGGGTTTTTCTTTGTTTTCCTCTCTTTTTTTTTTTTTGTTGTTGGCAAAGAAGAAAGAATGATGAAATGATGATTTTTTTTATTAATGTTTAGACCGTGCCCAATAAGGGCTGCCTACATATCCCCGATACATAATTTCTTTTTTCCGAAGAGAATCAGGTCTAATGTAGTTCATTTTACATTATGTAATGCTTATTACACAAAATATCTTTTTAACTGATCCAGATTACATGGATTCGTGAATTCCAAACCATCCAAATCAGTCAAGATGACAGCTCCGCCGGACAATATTTTCTTCAACACATAGGGCCTGTGAACCCCTCCCCAAAACATCATGCATATGAATGCATTGTGACTAAGGAAGAAATGCACGTGATGTGTGAGTCGCCACCTTGTTTAATTATTTTAGGGTAAACTAGGAAAAAACCCTAAGTGACTCCAATTTTTAATTAACCTAAATGCTAGATTAATTGACCCAAAGTTAAAGCATGGTCTACAAACCCGAGGTGGATCCCGAGACTATGTCATGCTGAATGAACTAACCAAAAATGAATGCTTTGCAAGGTGAATGAATGTAATTGGACTAATGAAAGTGTTTATGTGATTTTGACTTGCCGCTCGGGGTTAAATCCCAAACGTGCCTACGTACTTCCGTTTGAATGGAAGATCAAAGTCGACGTAGTTCGATAGGCCTCTTTTAGAGGGCTTTGAATGGGGATGCTTTATGCATGAGTGTGTGTATGCTTTGTGCATTTTGTTTAGGCATTTTGCCAAAAATGTTGATTGGACTTATTGGTTTGCCAAAAAAGATGTTGATTAAGGCCTTTGGCCAAAAGGTTTTGTGATTTATGCAATCTGATTGCCAAAAGATTGGTTATTTGAAGGCTTTTTAACCAAAATGTGTTGTTTCGAAGACTTTTAGCTAGAAAGATTAATTTTAGGCAATTATTGCCAAAAAGTTGATTACTTAGGCGATTGTCGCCAAAATGCTTGATTTAAGTCTTTTAGCCAAAAAATGGGTTGATTTAGGCAAATTGTTGCCAAAAATTGGTTATTCTCACTTATAGGCGATTTGTTTGCCTAAAGTAATTAAATGAACTGCAATGTAGGCAATTTTAATGCCAAAAGAACGTGATTAATTAAGGCCTTTTAGTCACAATTATTGATTAATTGGACTTAAGCCGAAAATTGTTCGAAATAAAGGCAATCATACCATAGCCATTGATAGACTAGATATTTTAAGCCAATATTGTCAGATTTAAGTTTTAATACCACGATTATTAATTAACCGGGCATTTAGCTTAATCATATTTTAATTTTGGCAATTTACTTGCCTATATAATGATATGAATGCATTTATGCAGTTGTAGAATTATTAGGAGTAGAAGAGAAGCATGCATGAAGTGCTAAAATTAAATAGGCAGAGTTTAACTTACATACCTGATTTAATCGTCGACCGCTTCTTAACTCCAGGTTAAGCTCCTCGTTGAGGGAATTTTAATTAATTTAATTTTAGTGACCACTTAACAAAGCAAGAAAGCGATAAAACTAAATTAACATGCAAGAAAGCAGTAAAGAATCACAAGGAGCGTAGGGGAGAAGGAGCGTCCGTCAACACAGACTGAGTGAGTAAAAACGGAGGCCCTGGGGCGGATTTTATAGGAAAAAAGAAACCCGAGGGCGGTTCTGCCCGCCCTTGAGGGCGGGCGTGCTGCCTTTTGAGGGCGGGCGTGCCCGCCCTAGACCGCCCTTAGAGGGCGGTCATGTCCGCCCTCCAGGGCGGGCGTACCCGCCCCAATTGGGCGGGTGTGCCCGCCTGGGCAGGGCAGGCTTGCCCGCCTGGGACGGTCGGGCGCGCCCGCTCTGCTGGGCGGGCTGGACCGCCCTTGAGGGTACAGGGCGGGCACATCGAGCCGTGCCTTTTTTTTCGCTCCAGAGGCTTTTTCGGGAGTTCTGGACCTCCAAAAAATATTCCGGGACCAGTTCTGCGATCCTCGCAATTTTTCAGACATTTCAAGTACCATATTGGCCTACTTCCGACGAACTTCCAAAATGGTCTTCGGTCCGGCTAGACTGTTTGCAGTCCAGGAAAACAGGCTTTTTTGAGCCTCAAAATTTGAGTATTCACAGTTGCTCCCCACCGACGACCATAAAGATGATTTATGGCAGTCGGTGGTTGGTTGAAACACAAATTTTGGAGGCGAAAAAACAGACGCGTCCAGAGGACCGCCTTTTGGCCCCTTTTTCTTTATAAATAGCTCAAATTTTTCATTTTTCATTTACTCCTATCTCTTTACTCTAAAGATCTCTCTCAAATTCTCTCATCCTCCCTTCATCCATGGCTTCTTCGAGTTATAGTAGCGATGAGGATTTTCTAGAGTCCCTGGGGATTTCTCTTGACGAAATCCGTGTGATAGCAGATGTCGACACTCATGCTTCTGTCACCGGTGTCTATGCCCAGGTCAGTTCCCATGTCACTCTCATTTATTTATTATCTGGGCCTTAGGCCAAATGGTGAAAATTTTGGGCCTCTATGGCCTGATTGTGATTTTTCAGGCCTTAGGCCAAATCGTGATTTCTTGGGCCTCTGTGGCCGAACTGTAAAGACAAATTTTTCTGCACTTACCGTCTTATTAGTATGCATGCTAGGGGAGAATTGAGACATTATCCTTAGTAAGGAACTAAAGAATAATTTTAAGCCGTTTTACCTTTTAGGATCCAAACATTAGGCTGGATGTAGGCGAGTCCTCTGTTGCTGAGATCCCAATTGACATACTCGACCATAACAGCCCGATCGGAGCCATCATCAGTCCTTCTCATCTGGACTTTTTAAGACATCTTGAGCTGGGTAGGTAGAATTACAAGAGCCTACTGGGTGCACTGGCTGAGAGATGGTGGGACACCACCAACACTTTCCATTTCCCTTAGGGTGAGATGACGATGACCCCGACTGACTTTTTGGTGATCTCCGGGATTCCTTTTGGCACTCGGCCGATCGAGCTATATATGATTGGAGGACTGAGGTCACCCCTGATCGGATGATGGAGCTGATAGGGATTGACCTGCCCCGAATTGTCAATCCTAACTCTTCTGCCCCTGTTCTGAGTATTTCGAGACACTGGCTATCCCTCTAGGCCCCCGACATTTATGCTAGATACAGGCAGGGAGAGCTAACGGCTACTCAGGTAGCTAGATTCACTCTGTTGCTGCTATTTGCCTCGACCTTTTGGTCTAACAGGAAGGAGAAATTTAACCCTTCTATTCTGAAGAGTTTGGAGGATTTGGCCCATCTTACTGAGTATGACTGGGCCGGCGCTATTTTGAGCCGCATGTATGATGACATGTGCGATCTGAGTTGTGGCCACTGTAAGCTCAGCGGGACCTACTATTTCTGGGAGGTAATGTAAAGAACATATTCCCTTTCTGTGTTGTCTCTTTTTTCCACTGATCCCTTCTTTCGTTTTGCAGACTTGGGCTTTTGAGTATTTTCCCTACATCCGCCCAGAGCTGACTCATACTGATCTTGGATTAGGGCTGGTACCTTTGGCTTGGAGGTGGTACCGAGCAAATCACCGGTCTGTTCTACGCAAGAAGGCTTTAGGAGACTTGCGGACCTTCTTCGATACTTGTACCATGGATCAGGTGAGTGCTTTTAGTTCCCCTTGAGTATGTGGAAATAAAAAAGGATTTATTAACACATTTTGCTTCTCCCACATAGGTTGAGGCGGGGGCGATGAACTCCCGACTCCAAAGTTTGATTGAGGCTGATCCCTATTTTCGGCGATTAGAGGCCTTGTCTCGGCGGCGGGTTGTTCTGTCTCATCCTGTCTTGAGACGCTATTATTTGGGTGAGAGAGTGGACTTCCAGATTAGGGGCTGCCGCTCCGTTCCTCATCCTCGTCCGAAGGACATGCGAGCGGGCAAACAGATGATTCTTACCGAGGCCCATACTGAGGGCATTCCGCATATGGAATTTATCCGGAGTGGGGATTATGATGAATTTTGCCAGATGTTTCTGATGCAGCCTATTGGATCTCGGCTTGACAGTCTTTCGAGGTCGACTCCTTCCCAGCCGCTTGGCACTCGTTCTTCTCGGGCTTTAGGCCCTTCGGCCAAGACCCCAAGGAGGAGGCCTACTACCCGTCCCTCTTCTTCCACTCCGGTGGAGGGTCCGTCTCGGGCTGGCCCTAGCCATTCGGTTGGTGCTTTCAGGGTTCCTTAGGCTATTTTAGAAGCTGCCGGGCCAGTTCATCCGGGCTTGGCCAATTTGCACCTTCCATACAGCATTCCCTATTACACTCCTGATGGCACTTCGTCTCTCCGGGAGGTCCCTCTAGGGCGTGTGAATCGCCTAGCTCTTCCTCCTGATGACATCACTGAGGTACAGATTAATGAAACTTTCCCAAAAAGGATTCATAAGAGCCTTGATACTGACTTAAAAAAAATCTTTTTTTTTTTTCTCGTCGGATTAGTCAGTCAGATGATGGAGCTAATTCTCGGTATGCAGGAGGAACTAACTTCAGCTTGGACTCTGCGGGCCTTCGATGATCAGAGGAGTAGGAGGCCCCGCCACGGATAGATGCTAGATTTTCCTGCTTTCCTTTGGATTTTTTTTTTTTTTGAAACTCGGCTGTATTTCTGAACTTTGGCTATGTTCCTGTACTGAACTTTATTTGTACCTGCACTCAGTTAGTAATGAAAAGATATGTATGCATGACTATATATATATAAAAAAAAGATAAAACATTTCTCCCCCCCCCCTTTTTTTTTTTAAAAAAAGGAATTGAAAAGGACCTATTTTTCTATGTACTAAAAAAAATAAAATTAATTATTATTATTATTATTTTTTTTTTTAGGGCCGGGCGGGTGTACCCGCCCTGCTGGGCGGGCGTGACCGCCTAGGCCGGGCGGGCGTGCCCGCCTGGTCCGGGCGGGCGTGCCCGCCCTCGAGGCGGATATGCCCGCCTCAGAGGGCGGGTACAGCCGCCCTCGGGCGCGTCTTTCTATATAAAAAGCTGCTTTTTCTCCCTTTTTTTTTATTCTCTCTTTCTTCAAGCCACCAATACCTGGTCAGTTTTTTTCTCTTCCTTTCTTCTTTTTTTTTATTATTTTTTATTGTTATTACATTATTTTATTTTTTTTAGAAAATAATAAATAATAATAAAAAAAGAATAATTAAAAGGACATGAATCCCTTCTACAACCATAGCATGCACAGCTGGACTTGGAGTCTCTCCAAAGTTGAAAAGATCAATTTGGGGAGGTATGGTCTTTCCCCCGTTATTACTCTTAGGGGTGTAATAGTTGATTGGGATTTTTTACGGGCCTGTATTAGACTTTGGGACCCTGAAGCTCACGTTTTCCGGTTTGGGGCCATGATGGAGGAGCTGTGTCCTCTTTTTGAGGAGTTTTGTGCTGTCATAGGGTGTGACCCCAATGCCCCTTTGGTCAAGCATGAGGTAAAAATTGGGTATGTTAGGTCATTTGAAACCCTGTTCCAGTTCAGCCGACCCCAAGCCAGGGCTATGATTGTTGATAACCAGAAGGCAATTCTGCTGCCCCTGATTGATGAATTTTCGGAGGCTTGCCCAGAAGACCCTAGCCGGATGAGGCTAAGAATGCGGGCCCTAGTTTTTTGTTTATTGGCCGGCTTTTTATTTAACCAGGACCCAGGCTTTGGGGACTTGCGTCTTTGCCCCATGGTTCGAAAAATGGAGGATATGGGCTATATTGGTGGCATTGTGCTGGCCGAGACTATTAGGAGCCTTGACAGGGCTGCTTTAGGGTTCGATGACTGGACCGTTTCCCCCATTATTCTCCAGGTATTTTCCTTCTTCCCCCTCTCTTTTTTTTTTTTTCATATATTGGTATTATTTCTCATTCCCTTGTAATAGAAAGGATCCATTACTCAGGTTTGGTTGAAAGACCATCTTCGAGTGGTCACTGCTCCTACTTCCCTTCCTTATAACCCTTCTCAGTATCGCATGCGAAGGATCCTGATCACACATCCTTCTACTGACGCATGGACTTCATGGTTGATTGAGTTGGGCCCAAATGAGATACTGTGGTTCATCTCCTGGTACAACATCACCCGCTTTATCCAGGCTAGCTTCCGCCATACACGGGTTTACCTGTTAGGACTTACCCATTGTACCTGGTACTGCGCTTCGCGTGTTTTGAGACAGATGGGGATAGATCAGACTGCTCCACTTATGGATGACATTTCAGCCGATTCTGCCATTACCCCGGGTGTTACTCGGGCCATCCTTAGGGCTTGGGTCAGAGATCATCATATGGTTAGGCCTTTACCTAATCCTGCCGGAGTTCAGACTTCTTCTGAATATCGGACCTGGTTCATTGCCACTGTCTGGCCGATTGAGAGGCCAAGGAGGACTGCACTGCTGAGTGCACTCGAAGGTTGGGTTCAGACTGATGCTGGTGATGAGGCTGGGACTGGGGAGGAGATTGTGCTAACTCCTAAGACAGGCGAGGTGGATCATAGTTTAACAGCTAAGGATGACTCAGAGGATGCTGCTCCACAGAGGAGACGGGACACCTAGACTCCTTCAGGCTTTTGGACTTTATCGTTTTTTTTTTTTTTTACTTTTGTTTTGGCTTTGGATTTTGGATGTAGTTTTGCCTTTTTGGCTTTTTATTTGAGATTTTGGCTTAGACCTTATTACTTATTGGACTTTTTTGCTTTCTGCTTGATTTGAACTGCTTGCTTGAATTATGATTGTCATTTTGTCTTTTAAGCTTTCCAAGCATTTTCCAACTTTATTTATTTAAGCTCTAACTTTTGCCTAAGCCGCCCTTTCGGGTTTTCAACTTAGTGAGCTACCCGTTTTTTGCCTAAGCCGCCCTTTCGGGTTTTCGACTTAGCGGGTCTTCTTTTCTTTTTTTTCTTTTTTTTTATTATCGGCAAAGAAGAAAGAATTATGAAATGCCTTTTTTAATGTTTAGACCGTGCCCAAAGAGGGCTGCCTACATATCTCCGATATATAATTTCTTTTTTCCAAAGAGAATCAGGTCTAATGTAGTTCGTTTTACATTATGCAAATGATTACAATTTACACAAAATATCTTTTTAACTGATCTAAATTACATGGATTAGTGAATTCCAAGCCATCCAAATCAGTCAAAATAATGGCTCCACCTGACAATATCTTCTTTAACACATAGGGTCCGGCCCAATGAGGGCGAAACTTCCCACGTGGATCTATGATTGGCTGTCTAATCTCTTTCAGAACCAAACAACCTTCTTCCAGTCTCCGGTCTTTGACCTTCTTGTTAAAATGTCTTGCCATTCTTCTTTGATAGACTTGAGTTTGGTGGATTGCTCGCAATCGTTTTTCATCCATACCCAAAAGCTGCAATTGATAATTCTCAGCCCAATCTGCTTCGCTGATCTGGCTTTCCCGGATAGTCCTTGCCGACTGAACTTCCAGCTCAATAGGCAACACTGCTTCCATTCCATATACTAGGGAGTACGGGGTTGCCCCAGTAGGCGTTTTGATTGAAGTCCTGTATCCCCACAAGGCATTTGGTAATTGTTCGTGCCAAGCTCTATGCTTCTGAACTGTCTTCTGCAAAATGACCTTTATAGCCTTATTTGCAGCCTCCACCGCCCCATTTGTTTATGGACGATAGGGCGAAGACTTGTGGTGCTGAATCTTCTTTTGCTTCAGTAGCTCCAAAAATTCACTCTGAAAGTGAGATTCGTTATCCGTGATGATCTCGAAGGGTGTTCCGTACCAACAAAGGATGTTGGTACGAACGAACTGAGCTACTTTCTTGGCGTTCAAGACTGAATAGGAGGCTGCCTCAATCCACTTAGTGAAATAATCAACAGCAACCAGGATGTATTGATGGCCATTGGAAGCCTTGGGATGGATCTTTCCGATCACGTCTATGCCCCAAGTTGCGAAAGGCCATGGTGAAGCGATGGGATTCAAATTGATCGGAGGCTGCTTTTGCAGCTTGGCAAAAATTTGACACTCATGGCACTTCCGCGCGTGCCTCACGCAATCTGCATTCATGGTTGACCAGTAATAACCTAGGTTCGTAATTTTTTGAGCCAGAGCTATCCCGTGCATGTGTGGCCCGGACTCCCCATTATGTACGGAATCCATGATGGTTCGAGCTTCTTCCTCATCGACGCACCTCAGGTGCAGGCTATCCCAACTTCTCTTATACAGAACTCCCCCAGTAAGGAAATATCCAGCTGCTAACTGGCTCAATGTTCGTTGATCAGTCTTTTTGGACCCCTCCGGGTAGGCTTCATTCTGAAGATAGTTCTGTATATCCCAAAACCACGGCTTGTCATCGACTAGATGCATGACATGTGTCGACTGCTTCTGTAGCCGGACTGTTAGAGGTCGAATGATTTGATCTCCCTCTACATTAACCATGGAAGCTAAAGTAGCCAGCGCATCGGCAAACTGATTTTTGGCTCGCGGCAAGTAGTGAAAGGATAATTCCTCAAACTGCTGAGCTAATTCGTCCAAGCGTCGTAGGTAAGGAACCAACCGCTCTTCCTTAATTTTCCATTTCCTTAGCGCTTGAGAGACTATCAGGTTGGAATCTCCGAAAACCCTAAGGATTTTTATTTCTCTTTCTAGGGCCGCTTCTAACCCTTTGATGCAAGCTTCATACTCGGCTTCGTTCTTGGTACAGTCGAAATCTAGTTTGACTGCGATTGGGACGTACTCTCCACAAGGAGTTTTGAATATGACACCAACCCCATTTCCATGGTAGTTGGAAGCTCCATCGAAGTACATCTCCCAGACTTCACTTTCCAAGCTTAACAAGTCTTCATCAGGAAATTCTACCTCTGGCATCTGGTCTTCGACCGATAATTCCGCTAATTGGTCAGCCAAGGCTCCACCTTTTACTGCCTTTCGTTGTACAAACTTTAAATCATAAGCTGCGAGCACTGATACCCACTTAGCCATCTTGCAGTCAAGAACCGGCCTCTCCATAAGGAATTTCAAGGGGTTCGATTCAGAATTGACATAGGTCGTGTAAGACGAGAGGTAGTGTTGCAGCTTTGTACAGGCCCAAACTAGAGCCAGACACAACTTCTGTATCTTGTTGTATTTTAGCTCATATTCCAGCATCCTCTTGCTAAAGTAATACACGGCATTTTCTATTCTTGTATCTTCTGCTTGTTGAGCTAGCATTGCACCCATCGCTTCTTCTGTCACTGATAGGTATAATAATAAAGGCTTTCCTAGCCTTGGTGGCTGTAAAACTGGCGGGGATAGCAGATATTGCTTGACTTGGTCAAAAGCTTTCTGGCAATCCTCATTCCATTTAACCGCTACTCCTTTCCTGAGTAATTTGAAGATCGGACCACAAGTATTGGCCAATTGATTAATGAACCGGCTGATGTACTGTAGCCTTCCCAGGAAACCCCGAACTTCTTTTTCCGTCCTTGGTGCTGGCATTTCTAAAATGGCCTTGGCTTTTGAAGGGTCAATCTCTATGCCCTTCCGACTGACCATGTGCCCTAGAAATACTCCGGATGTAGCTCCAAATAGACATTTCGTCGGGTTGAGCTTTAAGTTGTACTTTCGAAGTCTAGGGAAGAACTTCTCAAGTGCTGTTGTATGTTCTTCAGCTGTTTTTGATTTGACAACCATGTCGTCCACATACACTTCGACTTCTTTGTGAATCATGTCATGGAAGATGGTTGTCGCCATTCTTTGATAGGTTGCCCCGGCATTTTTGAGCCCAAAAGGCATGACCCTGTAGCAGTAGGTTCCCCACTCTGTGATGAATGCCGTTTTCTCTTTGTCTGGCAAATGCATCATTATTTGGTTGTACCCGACAGTGAGATCAGTCAAGGAGACCATCTCGTGTCCGGCCATACGGTCCACCAGCAAGTCAATATGCGGCAGGGGGAAGTCGTCCTTCGGACATGCTTTATTCAAATCCCGATAATCCACACACATTCTGACTTTTCCATCCTTCTTAGGAACCGGCACATGTTTGCTAACCATGTCGGGTAAGCAATGGGCTCTATAAACTTGTTCTCCAGTTGCTTGGCAACTTCCTCCTTGATTTTCAAGGACCATTCTGTCTTCAGCCTTCTAAGCTTCTGTTTCACTGGCTTAGCCTCAGGGTATACCGGAATCTTATGCACCACTATTGCTGGGTCGATTCCCGTGATGTCACTTGCCTTCCACATGAAACAATCGGCAAATTTCTTCAAACATTCACTGACCTGTTCCCTGTTCATACAATCAGATGCAATGTATGTATGTTCATTTTCTTCTTTGCCAATTATTATTTTTTCTTTTTCATTTTTTATTTCATTTATTTGATTATTTTTGCTTGGAAATGCTTGGAAAGATAGCCACACAGGGTAGTCAAGAATTTGCAAGCCTTTATTGATTATGACGGAATCGTCTTCAAAAAATACATCAAACTTGAAATCTGGATCTTCTAGATCCGACACAGACGACTTAGAACTAGAACTGGACTCTGACTCGGTTTCAGACTCGGGGTCAGACTCGAATTCAGTACAGGACTTTATTACAGATTTTGACTCTTGGTTTGACTCGGGAAGGGGTCTATCAGCAGTGCGATCCTCCTCGGCGTACCAGTTGGTGAGAGGTCCTCCGCTTGGCTTGATTAGGTTGAGCAAGTCTCGATTCTCGTCACTTTCGGTGATAACCGCAACCTCGTCAAAGAGACTAGGCTGCATGAAGTCTTCCACCTCCAGTTCAGTTATGGTTTCGGGCTTGTTGCCCCAGACATCCGAAAATATCTCTAACCCAGGCAGCATTTTCTTAGCAGCCGGGCAGCGGAATGGTTCTTGGAAGCCACGATAAGGAATCGGTTCTCCCGGTTTGCAGAAGTAACCATTCAGAGTCAAAAGGTAAGGCCGCATCTGTATACCGTCCTTCCCTCTCCTTCTACCTCTTTCAGCCCGGTCTTCGTCAGTAGGCTCATAGCCTAGTCCATAGGTCCCCTCATTCACCGAACACTCCCAGGCTTGCATTGCGGGGTATGTTTTTCCGGATCTTGCCATAATCATTCCTGGCAGATAGGACATCTTCAGCATCAGAGGCACTATGCAATTTATTTGCACCGTCCCGAAATCAAAGAGAATTCGAGAGCTTGCAGTCTTTCCCTCTATAAACTGCACAGTGTCATATTGAAATCCCGAGAGGGGTAGGTTGGCAGTTTCAGGGTTGACCTCAAAGAGAGGCTGGCCCTTTGTTTTTTGAGCTGACTGTAGTCATCCCCCTGAATGGTGATAACCTTGTCCTCATAGGGAAACTTGACCTTTTGGTGCAAGGATGAGGGTACTGCCTTAGTGTGATGTATCCAGGGTCGGCCCAGAAGCAGATTGAAGCTAGTCGGTACATCAATTACCTGGAATGGAACTTCCATCACAGCCGGCCCAACTGTTAACTTTAGTGTAGCAACCCCCAACACTTCCCTCCGGGTACTGTCATATGCTTTCACTATTTGGTCCGATGGAGTGAAATCTGTTTCCTCTAACCCCAAACAGCTGGCTACCCTTAGTGGGCAGACATTTAGTGCTGACCCATTATCAATGAGAACCATGGACACAGTTTTGTCTCTGGTCTGGACGGTGACATACAGGGCGTTATTATGACTGCCTCCCTCCCTGGGTAAATCGTCATCAGAAAACCCGATGCTTTGCATCTTAGATGATTGGGTAAGGGTGGATACTAGCACTTCGGGGCTAACCTCCACTGATGTCTGAAGTTGACTCAAAGCCTTGCAAAGAGCTTGGCGATGAGGAAAGGATGATGCTAGAAGTTCCCAGATTGATACCCTAGCTTGTGTCTTTTTTAGCTGTGCAAGTACCGGGTCTTCCTTTAGCTCCTCTGCCCTCTGGTAGGGCTTGTTTTGGATTTTATCCAAGACTAGTGGCTCATATTGTCTCCCGCTCCTGGTTATAGCATCAAGTTCTTCGGTTAGGTCATTCAGATCCAGGACACAGATGTTATTCATCTCAAGGAACAGTTCGAAAGGATCGACCAGTTCCTGGTCAGCCATAATAGCAGTTACCCCGTGATTTGGTAAGGGGTTGGTATTAATGTTTGGCTTACTTCTCGGAATAATTGAACCGTTATCCACTAGGTCCTGGATGCGGTTCTTAAGCGTCCAGCACGCTTCAGTCTTGTGCCCATGCCCCTGATGATACTCACAGTATTCATCAGCCCTGTAATTCCTTGGTAATGGATTTGGTGGTGGCCTTGCTTCCAAAGGCTTGATGTAGTTGGCTTTGACAACCTCTCGGAATACCACAAGGATTGGCATTCCAAGATCAGTGTATGTCCTTCTCGATGATTGATTGTTATTCCTCATGTTTCCCACACGTAAAGGATTCGTGGGGTGATGCTAGCCACTTCATGGACTTTGCTAGCTTGGCTAGGTTTCTTGTACTTTGAGGTCCCTGAGTCTTCTTTCAGTTGCCCCATTTGAATCAGATCTTCTACCTTCGTAGCAGTGGCAATGAGCGACTGGAATGTTGGTAGATACTGGGTCTGCAACTGCTGTTGGTAGACAGGTTGTAGGTTCTTGATTATTATGTCTACCTGCTCTTGCTTAGAGGGCCGGTTAATCATCTGGGCGGCCTTGGCCCTCCACCTCGTAAGGAACGAGGAAAAGGGTTCATTGCTTTTTTGCTTGGTGGTTTCTAGTTCTCTTCGAGTGACATCCACCTCCATGTTATAGTGGTACTGTGAATTGAAGGCATTACAGATGTCTTCCCATGTTTTCATCTTAGAGCGATCCAGGCTAACAAACCACCTCAAAGCAGCACCGGTGAGAGATTGTTGGAACAACTGAGCAAGGAGCTCGCTGCTCAAACCAAACGGGTTAAGAGCACCCACATACATCTTCAAGTGAGTTTTAGGACAAGTAGTTCCATCAAATTTGTCCATGTTGGGCATCTTGAACTTGGTTGGCAGTCTTGCCTCGGGGAACAAGGACAAGGAGTCCATGTCCACTACTTCTTTGTGGGTTTTGAGAGCAGTGATAGATCTTTCCAGGAGTTCTAGCTTCTCTCTCACTCTCTGAGCTTCCAGCTCAGAAGCAGTTTTGGATGGCACATCATCCAGGTTTAGGGTGGGGTTTGTTGGTTCAGCAGCAGGACCCTGATTGGAGGCAGCAGGTCCACTTCCCCCGGCCGAATTTCCATTACCATTCCCATTACCCAATTCAGCTATCAGGGCAGCCCTTTGGGCGGCCAGGGCCTCATTCATTCTGGTCTCCATTCTGGCCTCCATTCTGGCCTCCAGTTGTTCAATGAGGGTTTGGATATCAGCAAGCGATGCCATTGGTGTAGGTAAAGCTGTCGAAGTTGTAGGTGAAGCTGGTGTAGCTGGTGAAGCTGGTGATAGTACTGTAGGTGTAGCTGGCACAGATGTGGGCACTTGGATCGTGGGCACCTATAAGGATAAGGGTAGCTGGATTAGGTACAGTGGTTGGTGTGTCAAGGTAACTGATGTAGATCGACCCTTTTGTCCGACTGTGCATGGATGAGAAGAGTGTTTCATGCTCTCTTTGTGTTTACCCCATGTTTATGATATGTCGTGAATGCGCATAACAACACGCCATAATCTGTTTAATGAATATGATTCACATCATTGGGTGCATACAGTCCTAAAGGATAGGTTCTATAGGCTATGACTCAAATAGAGAATCGGCTTATAAGGGACCCTTGAACCTTGAGTATGGATATACCTAACCACATGTGAAACAAAGAGTTTCGCGTGGGTCCAATGGTACGCATACCCATGGGCCACCCCCAAAAGGATTAGGGGCAGTTTGCGGTAACAGGGAGGACGCTTTGGCTGTCCGTCGACATAATCAATGAGACCTGCCGATCAGCGCTACTTGCTATCCAGACTCAGAAGTTTGAACAGAGAGAGAAGAAATTCATTTGAAATTCATTTTTTTATGCAATGGAGAAAAGGATTCTCAATCGTGCAAATAAATCAACAAATTTAAATGTCTTAATCAAATTTGCCAATTAAGTTCAAATTTCCTCTCATCGAGTATTCTTAAAGAAAGAACACTCGATTTATGTCAAGGTACCCTGCAAAACAAAACATAGTAGAATAATACCCTAACGAAGGGCAGGTTAGTCTATGCAGCAATTGTAGTCCACTTATGCAAAATAATTACATTATCCCCAGTGAAGTCGCCAAACTGTGAACCCCTACCCAAAACATCATGCATATGAATGCATTGTGACTAAGGAAGAAATGCATGTGATGTGTGAGTCGCCACCTTGTTTAATTATTTTAGGGTAAACTAGGAAAAAACCCTAAGTGACTCCAATTTTTAATTAACCTAAATGCTAGATTAATTGACCCAAAGTTAAAGCATGGTCTACGAACCCGAGGTGGATCCCGAGACTATGTCATGCTGAATGAACTAACCAAAAATGAATGCTTTGCAAGGTGAATGAATGTAATTGGACTAATGAAAAGTGTTTATGTGATTTTGACTTGCCGCTCGGGGTTAAATCCCAAACGTGCCTACGTACTTCCGTTTGAATGGAAGATCAAAGTCGACGTAGTTCGATAGGCCTCTTTTAGAGGGCTTTGAATGGGGATGCTTTATGCATGAGTGTGTGTATGCTTTGTGCATTTTGTTTAGGCATTTTGCCAAAAATGTTGATTGGACTTATTGGTTTGCCAAAAAAAATGTTGATTAAGGCCTTTGGCCAAAAGGTTTTGTGATTTATGCAATCTGATTGCCAAAAGATTGGTTATTTGAAGGCTTTTTAACCAAAATGTGTTGTTTCGAAGACTTTTAGCCAGAAAGATTAATTTTAGGCAATTATTGCCAAAAAGTTGATTATTTAGGCGATTGTCGCCAAAATGCTTGATTTAAGTCTTTTAGCCAAAAAATGGGTTGATTTAGGCAAATTGTTGCCAAAAATTGGTTATTCTCACTTATAGGCGATTTGTTTGCCTAAAGTAACTAAATGAACTGCAATGTAGGCAATTTTAATGCCAAAAGAACGTGATTAATTAAGGCCTTTTAGTCACAATTATTGATTAATTGGACTTAAGCCGAAAATTGTTCGAAATAAAGGCAATCATACCATAGCCATTGATAGACTAGATATTTTAAGCCAATATTGTCGGATTTAAGTTTTAATACCACAATTATTAATTAACCGGGCATTTAGCTTAATCATATTTTAATTTTGGCAATTTACTTGCCTATATAATGATATGAATGCATTTATGCAATTGTAGAATTATTAGGAGTAGAAGAGAAGCATGCATGAAGTGCTAAAATTAAATAGGCAGAGTTTAACTTACGTACCTGATTTAATCGTCGACCGCTTCTTAACTCCAGGTTAAGCTCCTCGTTGAGGGAATTTTAATTAATTTAATTTTAGTGGCCACTTAACAAAGCAAGAAAGCGATAAAACTAAATTAACATGCAAGAAAGCAGTAAAGAATCACAAGGAGCGTAGGGGAGAAGGAGCGTCCGTCAACACAGACTGAGTGAGTAAAAACGGAGGCCCCGGGGCCGATTTTATAGGAAAAAAGAAACCCGAGGGCGGTTCTGCCCGCCCTGGAGGGCGGGCGTGCCCGCCCTTGAGGGCGGGCGTGCTGCCTTTTGAGGGCGGGCATGCTCGTCCCCCAGGGCAGGCTAGACCGCCCTTTGAGGGCGGTCATGTCCGCCCTCCAGGGCGGGTGTGCCCGCCTGGGCAGGGCGGGCTTGCCCGCTTGGGACGGTCAAGCGCGCCCGCCTGGGCCGGGCGGGCGCGCCCGCTCTGCTGGGCGGGCATGCCCGCCTGGGCCAAGCGGGCGGGCCTGCCCTGCTTGGGCGGGCTGGAAAGCCCTTGAGGGTGGGCGTCGACCCGTGCCTTTTTTTTTCGCTCCAGAGGCTTTTTCGGGAGTTCTGGACCTCCAAAAAATATTCCGGGACCAGTTCTGCGATCCTCGCAATTTTCCGGACGTTTCAAGTACCATATTGGCCTACTTCCGGCGAACTTCCAAAATGGTCTTCGGTCCGGCTGGACTGTTTGCAGTCCGGGAAATCAGGCTTTTTTAAGCCTCAAAATTTGAGTATTCACAGGGCCCAGCCCAATGAGGGCGAAACTTTCCACGTGGATCTAGGATTGGCTGTCTAATTTCCTTCAGGACCAAACAGCCTTCTTCCAATTTTCGATCTTTGACCTTCTTATTAAAATGCCGTGCCATTCTTCTCTGATAGACTTGAGTTTGGTGAATTGCTTGCAACCGCCTTTCATCCATACCCAAGAGTTGCAAATGATAATTCTTAGTCCAGTCTGCTTCGCTGATCTGGCTTTCTTGGATAACCCTTGCCGACTGAACTTCCAGCTCGATAGGCAATACTGCTTCCATACCATATACCAAAGAATACAGGTTGCTCCGGTGGGCGTTCTAATTGAAGTCCTATATCCCCATAAGGCATTCGATAGTTGTTCGTGCCAAGCTTTGTGCTTTTTAGCCGTCTTCTGCAGAATGACTTTTATAGCCTTATTCGCGGCCTCTACAGCCCCGTTTGTTTGTGGACGATAGGGCGAAGACTTATGATGTTGAATTCTTGTTTCCTTCAACAAATTAGAAAATTCACTCTGAAAGTGAGACCCATTATCCGTGATGATCTCGAATGGCGTTCCGTACCGGCAAAGGATGTTAGTACGAACGAACTGTGCTGCCTTCTTGGCATTTAAAACTGAATAGGAGGCTGCCTCGATCCATTTAGTGAAATAATCTACGGCAACCAGGATGAACTGATGACCGTTAGAAGCTTTCGGGTGGATTTTTTCGATCACGTCTATGCCCCAAGTTGCGAAGGGCCATGGTGAAGCAATGGGATTCAAATTGATCGGAGGCTGTCTTTGCAGTTTAGCAAAAATTTGACATTCGTGGCATTTCTGCGCGTGCCTCACGCAATCTGCATTCATGGTTGACCAGTAATAACCCAGGTTCATAATCTTCCGAACCAAGGCTATCCCGTGCATGTGTGGACCAGACTCCCCATTATGTAAGGAATCCATGATGGTTTGAGCTTCTCCCTCATCCACGCACCTTAGGTGCAGGCCATTCGAACTTCTCTTATACAGAACTCCCCCAGTAAGGAGATATCCGGATGCTAACTGCCTCAAATTTCGTTGATCGGTCTTGGTAGATCCCTCCGGGTAAGCTTCATTCTGAAGATAATTCTGTATATCCCAATACCAGGGCTTGTCATCCACCAAATTCATGACATGTGCTGGCTGCTTCTGTAGCCGAACTGTGAGAGGTCGAATGACTTGGTCTCCTCCCACATTGACCATAGAGGCCAAGGTAGCTAGAGCATCAGCGAACTGATTCTTGGCTCGCGGTAAGTAGTGGAAGGATAGATCTTCAAATTGCTGAGCCAATTCATCCAAGCGTTGCAGGTAAGGAACCAAACACTCTTCTTTAATTTTCCATTTTCTCAAAGCTTGAGAAACTATTAAATTGGAATCCCCGAAAACCTTGAGGACTTTTATTTCTTTTTCCAGGGCTGCTTCTAACCCTTTTATGCAAGCTTCATACTCGGCTTCATTGTTGGTGTAGTTGAAATCTAATTTGACTGCGATTGGGACATATTCTCCACAGGGAGTTTTGAATACGACACCAACCCCATTTCCATGGTAGTTTGAAGCTCCATCGAAGTACATCTCCCAGACTTCACTTTCCAAGCTCAACAAGTCTTCATCAGGAAATTCCACCTCCGGCATTTGGTCTTCGACCGGTAATTCTGCTAATTGATCGGCCAAGGCTCCGCCTTTCACTGCCTTCCGTTGTACAAATTTTAAATCATAAGCTGCGAGCACTGACACCCACTTTGCCATCTTACAGTCAAGAACCGGCCTCTCCATAAGGAATTTCAAGGGGTTCGATTCAGAGATAACGCTTGTGGTGTAAGATGAGAGGTAGTGCTGTGGGTTTGTACAGGCCCATACTAGAGCCAGACACAGCTTCTCTATCTTATTGTATTTCAACTCGTAGTCTAGCATCCTTTTACTGAGGTAATACACGGCATTTTCTACCCTTGTATCTTCCGCTTGTTGAGCTACCATCGCACCCATCGCTTCTTCTGTCATTGATAGGTACAGCCGCAAAGGCTTCCCTAGCCTTGGTGGCTGTAAAACTGGCAGGGATAACAGATACTGTTTGACTTGGTCGAAAGCTTTCTGACAATCCTCATTCCATTTGACGGCTACTCCTTTTCTGAGCAATTTGAAAATCGGGCCGCAAGTATCGGCCAATTGATTGATGAATCGGCTGATGTATTGTAGCCTCCCCAGGAAACCCCGAACTTCTTTTTCCGTCCTCGGTGCTGGCATTCCCAGAATGGCTTTGGCTTTTGAAGGGTCGATCTCTATGCCCTTCTGGCTGACCATATGCCCCAGAAATACTCCGGATGTAGCTCTAAACAGACATTTTGCCGGGTTGAGCTTTAAATTGTACTTTCGAAGTCTAAGGAAGAACTTTTCAAGTGCTGTTGTATGTTCGCCAACTGTTTTTGATTTAACAACCATGTCATCCACATACACTTCTACTTCTTTGTGAATCATGTCATGGAAGATGGTCGTTGCCATTCTTTGATAGGTTGCCCGGCATTTTTGAGTCCAAAAGGCATGACCCTGTAGCAGTAGGTTCCCCATTCTGTGATGAATGCCATCTTTTCTTTGTCTGGCAAATGCATCATTATCTGATTGTACCCGACAGCAAGATCGGTCAAGGAGACCATCTCGTGTCTCGCCATTCGGTCTACCAATAAGTCAATATACGGCAGGGGGAAGTCATCTTTCGGACATGCTTTATTCAAGTCCCGATAGTCTACACACATTCTGACTTTGCCATCTTTTTTTGGCACTGGCACAATGTTTGCTAACCACGTCGGGTAGGCAATAGGTTCTATGAATTTATTTTCCAGTTGCTTGGCCACTTCCTCCTTGATTTTCAAGGACCATTCGGTCTTTAGTCTTCTTAGCTTCTGTTTCACTGGCTTAGCCTCGGGATATACTGGAATCTTGTGCACCACTATTGCCGGGTTAATTCCCGTGATGTCGCTCGCCTTCCACATGAAGCAATCGGCAAACTTCTTTAAGCATTCACTGATCTGCTCCCTATTCACACAGTCAGATGCAATGTATGTATGTTCGTTTTCTTCTTTGCCAATTATTATTTTTTCTTTTTCACTTTTCATTTCATTTATTTGATTTTCATTATTTTTGCTTGGAAATGCTTGGAAAGATAGACACACGGGGTAATCAATAACTTGCAAACTTCTATTGATCATGACAGAATCGTCTTCAAAGATTACATCAAATTTGAAATTTGGATTTTCAAAATCCGACACACACGACCCAGAACTGGGACTGGACTCTGACTCAGTTTCAGATTCGGGGTCAAACTCAGACTCAGTACAGGACTTAATTACAGATTTCGACTCTAGGTTTGACTCAGGAGGGGGGTTGTCAGCAGCGCGCTCTTCCTCAGCGTACCAGTTGGTGAGAGGCCCTTCATTCGGTTTGATTAGGCTCAGCAGGTCTTGATTTTCTTCGTTTCTTGTAATGACCGCAACCTCGTCAAAGAGACTTGGCAGCATGAAGTCTTCCACTTCCAGCTCAGCTATTGCTTCAGGCTTGTTACCCCAGACATCAGAAAATATTTCCAACCCCGGCAGCATCTTCTTAGCATTTGGGCAGTAAAATGGCTCTTGGAAGCCATGATAAGGAACCGTCTCTCCCGATTTGCGGAAGTGGCTATTCAAAGTCAAAAGGTGTGATGGCATCTGCATCTTTCTACCTCTGTTCCTGGTCCCCGCGGCCAAGTCTTCCTCAGTGGGCTGATATCCTAGCCCAAAAGTCCCTTTATTTACTGGACATTCCCAAGCTTGCAGTGCGGGGTATGTCTTTCCGGACCTCGTCATAGCCATTCCCGGCAGGTAAGACATCCTCAACATCAAAGGAACTATGCAGTTTATTTGCACCGTCCCAAAATCAAAGAGAATTCAGGAGTTTGTAGTCTTTCCTTCTATGAACTGCACAGTGTCATACTGAAATCCCAAGAGGGGAAAATTGGCATTTTCAGGGTTGAACTCAAAGAGAGGCTGACCCTTTGGCTTTTTGAGCTGGCTGTAGTCATCTCCTTGAATTGTTATGATTTTACCTTCGTAGGGAATTTGACCTTTTGGTGTAAAGAGGAAGGTACTGCTTTGGTATGGTGTATCCATGGGCGTCCCAAAAGCAGGTTGAAACTAGTGGGCACGTCAATTACTTGGAATGGTACTTCCATTATGGCTGGCCCAATTGCTAATTTTAGTGTAGCAACCCCCAATACTTCCCTTCGGGTGCTGTCATATGCTTTCACTATCTGGTCAGATGGAATGAAATTTGTTTCCTCCAAACCCAGACAGCTGGCTACCCTCAATGGACAGACGTTTAGTGCTGACCCATTATCAACGAGAACCATGGGCACAGTTTTGTCTCTGGTCTGAACAGTAATGTAAAGGGCATCATTGTGACTACCTCCTTCCGTGGGTAAGTCATCATCAGAAAACCCAATGTTTTGAGTTTTTGATAATTGGGTAAGGGTGGATGCCAACACTTCGGGGCTAACCTCCACCGATGTTTGAAGTTGACTCAAAGCCTTGCAAAGAGCTTGGCGATGAGGAAAGGATGATGCTAGAAGTTCCCAAATCAATACCCTAGCTTGTGTCTTCTTTAACTGTGAAAGTATCGGGTCTTCCTTTGGTTCGTCTGTCCTCTCGTAAGGCTTATTTCGGATTTCGTCCAAGACCAATGGTTCATATTGTCTCCCGCTCCTGGTTATGGCATCGAGCTCCTCAGTCAGGTCATTTAGATCTAGGACACAGATTTCGTTCTTTTCTAGGAATAGCTCGAAAGGATCGATCAATTCCTGGTCATGAACAATAGCATTTACCCCGTGATTTGGTAAGGGATTAGTGCTAATGTTTGGGTTCCTTCTCGGAATAATAGAATCGTTGTCTACTAGATCTTGGATGCGGTTCTTAAGCGTCCAACACGCTTAAGTCTGGTGTCCATTACCCTGATGGAACTCACGGTATTCGTTGGCTCTGTAGTTTCTTGGTAAGGGGTTGGGTGGTGGCCTTCCTTCCAAAGGCTTGATGTAGTTTGCTTTGACAGCCTCTCGGAATACCAAAAGGATTGGCATGCTGAGATCAGTTTATGTTCTTCTTGACTGGCCGCCATTTCTCATGTTTCCCATGTTTCCCACACGTAAAGGATTCGTGGGGGTGATGCTTGCCACTTCGTGGACTTTTCTGGGCTGGCTAGGTTTTTTGTATTTTGAGGTTCCCGAGTCTTCCTTCAGTTGCCCCATTTGAAGTAAATCCTCTACCTTCGTAGCAGTGGCAATGAGCGACTGAAACGTTGGTAGGTATTGTGTTTGAAGCTGTGACTGGTAGATAGGTAGTAAATTCTTGATTATTATGTCAACTTGTTCCTGTTCAGAGGGTCGGTTGATCATTTGAGCGGCCTTGGCCCTCCACCTTGTAAGGAACGAGGAAAAGGGTTCATTGTTTTTCTGTTTGGTGGTTTCGAGCTCTCTTCGAGTAACATCCACCTCCATATTATAGTGGTACTGTGAATTAAATGCATTACAGATGTCTTCCCAGGTCTTCATCTTAGAGCGATCTAGGCTAACAAGCCACCTCAAAGCGGCACCGGTGAGTGATTGTTGGAATAACTGAGCAAGGAGCTCGCTGTTCAGTCCAAACGGGTTCAGGGCACCCATATACATTTTTAGATGCATTTTAGGACAAGTGGTTCCATCAAATTTGTCCATGTTGGGCATCTTGAATTTTGTAGGTAATCTTGCTTCGGGGAACAAGGACAAAGAGTCCATGTCCACCACCTCTTTGTGTGTTTTAAGGGCAGTAACAGATCTTTCTAAGAGTTCTAGCTTTTCTCTCATTTTCTGAGCTTCGAGCTCAGATGCAGTCTTGGCGGGTATGTCATCCAAGTTATGGTTTGAAGATGATTGTGCAGCATTAGGTCTTTGGCTAGAGGCAGCAGGACCCTTTCCTCCAACCGAGGCCCCATTTTCATTACCATTACCCAGTTCAGCTATTAAGGCGGTCCTTTGGGCAGCCAATGCCTCATTCAGCCTAGCTTGCATTTTGACTTCTAATTGTTCCATAAGGGTTTGGATATCAGCTAGTGATGCCATTGGTTTTGAAGTTGATGAGATTGGTGATAGCACTGTAGGTGTGGCTGGCACTGACGTCGGCACTTGAACAGTGGGTACCTGTAAGTATGAGGGTAGTTGTATTAGGGTACAGTAGGTGGTATTGTGTATCAGGGTAACTGATATGAGGTAGATCGTCTCTTTGTCCAACTGTGCATGCTTAAAACAAAAGAATGTTTTGTGTCCCTTTTGTGTTTATTTTGTGTTTATGATATGTCGTGAATGCGCACAACAACATGTCATAATCCGTTTCAATGAGATGATTCGCATTATTTGGTGCATACAGTCCTAAAGGATAGGTTCTATAGGCTATGACACAAATAGAGAATCGGTTTATTAAGGGACCCTTGAACCTTGAGTAAGGATATACCTAACCACATGTGAAACAAAGAGTTTCGCGTGGGTCCAACGGTATGCATACTCATGGGCCACCCCCAAAAGGATTAGGGATGGTTTGCGGTAACAGGGAGGACGCTTTGGCTGTCCGTCGACATAATCAAGGAGACCTGCCGATCAGCGCTACTTGCTATCCAGACTCAGAAGTTTGAACAGAGAGAGAAGAAATTCACTTGAAATTCATTTTTTATGCTGTGGAGAAAAGGATTCTCAATCGTGCAAATAAATCAACAAGTTTTAATGTCTTAATCATATTTTACAATTAAGTCCAAATTTCCATATCAAGTATTCTTAAGGAAAGAACACTTGATTCGCATTAGGGCACCCTGCAATACAAAGCATAATAAAACAATACCCTAAAGAAGGGCAGGTTAATTTTACACAACAATTGTAGTCCACTTTATGCAAAATGATTACATAATCCTCCCCAGTGAAGTCGCCAAACTGTGAACCCCTACCCCAAATATCATAGGCATGTGAATGCATGTGACTAAGGGCAGAAATGCACGTGAATGTATAAGTCGCCACCTTGTTTAATTATTTTAGGGTAAACTAGGAAAAACGCTAAGTGACTCCAATTTTAATTAACCTAATTATTAGATTAATTATCCCAATGTTGAGGCATGGTCTACGAACCCGAGGTGGATCCCGAGACTATGTCATGCTGATGAACTAACCAAATGAATGAATGCTTTGTAGGGTAAATGATGCAATTGGACCAAATGAAATGTTTAAGTGATTTCGACTTGCCACCCGGGGTTAAATCTCGAACGTGCCTACGTACTTCCGTTTGAATGGAAGATCAAAGTCAACGTAGTTCGATAGGCCTTCTTTGAAGGGCTTTGAAGGTGTATGCTTAATACATGAGTGTGTGTATGCTTTGTGCATGTTTGTTTAGGCATTTTGCCAAAGGATCGATTGATTCAATTAGGCGTTCGTCGCCAAAAATGTTGGTTTTAAGACATTTGTGCCAAAAATGGTTGTCGGGCGATTTGTCGCCAAAGTTGATATTTGGGCTTATTATTGCCAAAATTGATGTTCGGGCTTATTATTGCCGAAAATTGATGTTCGGGCTTATTATAGCCGAAATTAATGTTCGGGCTTATTATTGCCGAAATTGATTTTGTCGGGCGATTTGTCGCCAAAATGATTGATTTTAAGGCTTTTAGCCAACAATGGTTCATTTTAAGGCATTTCGCCGAAATGAGTCGATTTTAAGGCTTTGAGCCGAAAATGGTTGATTTTAAGGCATTTTGCCGAAATGAGTTGATTTAGGCAATTTGTTCGCCAAAAGTGTTGATTGGGCGATTGTCGCCGAAATTGATTGATTTAAGGCCTTTGGCCAAAATGTGTTGATTTAGGCAATTTGTTTGCCAAAATGACGTGATCGGACGATTGTCGCCAAAATGATTGATTTTAAGGCTTTTAGCCAAAATTTGTTGATTAATTCAAGGCATTATGTCAAAAAATTGATTTAAGCGACTTGTCGCTAAAAATAGTTAATCTTATTTATAGGCGATTTGTTTGCCAAAAATTGATTAAACCGTAGGCAATTTGTTGCCAAAATGTAATTGATTAAACTGTAGGCAATTTGTTGCCAAAACGCGATTGATTAAGGCTTTTAGCCACAATTATCAATTAATTGGACTTAAGCCAGATTTTGTTCGAAATAAGGCAATTGAACCGTAGTTATTAATTAACTAGATTCTTTAGCCAAAATTGTCAGATTTAAGATCTAACACCACGATTATTAATTAACCGGGCATTTAAATTTAATCGTGTTTAATTAAAGTAGTTTATTTACCTAAATAATGACATGAATGCATTTATGCAGTTGTACAATTATTAAGAGTAGAAGAGAAATATGCATGAAGTGCAAAAATTAAATGAGCAGAGTTTCGTTTATGTACCTGATTTAATCGACGACCGCTTCTTAGCTCCAGATTAAGCTCCTCGTTTGGGGAATATTAATTAATTAATTAGAATTTGTTTAATTTTAGTGGCCAAGTATCACAACACATAAAAATAAAGACTGAATTAAAAATGCAAAAAGCGGTAAAAGAATCGCAAAAGCGTGAGGGAGAAAGATCGTCCGTCAACACAGACAGGAGTGGCCAAAATGAAGACCCGGAGGCCATTTTTATAGGCAGAATTGGGCATCCGGTGGCAGGTGCCGCTGGTGCCGGCGGCAGGTGTCGCCGGAGGGCGGCGGGTGCCGCCGGAGGCTGGCGGCAGGCGCCGCCGTGCTCGGCGGCGGCCCCTTGGGTCTTTCGCTTCAGAGGGGTTTTCAGGAGTTTAGGATCTCCGAAAAATATTCCGGGACCTGTTCCGCGATCCTCGCGACATTCCGGACGTTTTAAGTACCATATTGGCATACTTTCGGTGAACTTCCAAAATGGCCTTCGGTCCGGTCGGAGTGTCTGTAGTCTAGAAAAATAGGCTTTTCAAGCCTCAAAATTTGAGTATTCACAGCCTCTCTTTGAGGTCAACCCTAAAACTGCCAATTTACCCCTCTCAGGATTTCAATATGACACTGTGCAGTTTATAGAAGGAAAGACTGCAAACTATCGAATTCTCTTTGATTTCGGGATGGTGCAAATAAACTGCATAGTGCCTTTGATGCTGAAGATGTCCTATCTACCGGGAATGATTATGGCAAGGTCCGGAAAGACATACCCCACACTACAAGCCTGGGAGTTTCTGGTGAATGAAGGGACCTATGGACTAGGTTACGAGCCCACTGATGAAGACCGTGCTGAGAGAACCAGAAGGGGAAGGAAGGAGAGTATACAGATGCGACCTTACCTCTTGACTCTGAATGGTTACTTCTGCCAACCGGGAGAAGCGATTCCTTATCATGGCTTCCAAGAACCATTTCGCTACTCGACTGCTAAGAAGATGCTGCCTGGGTTAGAGATATTTTCTGATGTCTGGGGCAACAAGCCCAAAACAATAACTGAACTGGAAGTGGAAGACTTCATGCAGCCTAGTCTCTTTGATGAGGTTGCAGTCATTACAGAAAATAATGGGAATCAAGACTTGCTGAGCCTGATCAAGCCGTATGAAGGGCCTTTCACCAACTGGTACGCCGAGGAGGAGCGCGCTGCTGATAAACCCCCTCCCGAGTCAAACTTAGAGTCTGTAATCAAGTCCTGTACTGAGTCTGAGTCTGACCCCGAGTCTGAAACCGAGTCAGAGTCCAGTTCCAGTTCTGAGTCGTCTATGTCAGATTTAGAAAATCTAGACTTTAAATTTGATGTAATTTTTGAGGACGATTCTGTCATAATCAATAAAGGCTTGCAAATTCTTGATTACCCTGCGTGTCTATCTTTCCAAGCATTTCCAAGCAAAAATATTGAAAAAGAAATAAATGAAATAAAAAATGAAAAGGAAAAAATAATAATTGGCAAAGAAGAAAATGAACATATATACATTGCATCTGACTGTGTGAACAGGGAACAGGTCAGTGAATGTTTGAAGAAGTTTGCCGATTGTTTCATGTGGAAGGCGAGTGACATCACGGGAATTGACCCGGCAATAGCAGTGCACAAGATTCCATTATACCTTGAGGCTAAGCCAGTAAAGCAGAAGCTAAGAAGGCTGAAAACAGAATGGTCATTGAAAATCAAGGAGGAAGTGGCCAAGCAACTGGAAAATAAGTTCATAGAACCCATTGCCTACCCGACGTGGTTAGCAAACATAGTGTCATTCCTAAGAAGGATGGAAAGGTGTGAATGTGTGTGGATTACCGGGATTTGAATAAAGCATGTCCGAAGGACGACTTCCCTCTGCCGCATATTGACCTGTTGGTGGACCGAATGGCTGGACACGAGATGGTCTCCTTGACCGATCTTGCTGTCGGATACAATCAAATAATGATGCATTTGTCAGACAAAGAGAAGACGACATTCATCACAGAGTGGGGAACCTACTGCTACAGGGTTATGCCTTTTGGGCTCAAAAATGCCGGGGCAACCTATCAAAGAATGGCAACAACCATCTTCCATGACATGATTCACAAAGAAGTAGAAGTGTATGTGGACGATATGGTTGTTAAATCAAAAACAGCCGAAGAACATACAACAGTACTTGAGAAGTTCTTCCTTAGACTTCGAAAGTACAATTTAAAGCTCAACCCGGTAAAATGTCTGTTTGGAGCTACATCCGGAGTATTTCTGGGGCATATGGTCAGTCGAAAGGGCATAGAGATTGACCCTTCAAAAGCCAAGGCCATTTTGGAAATGCCAGCACCGAAGACGGAAAAGGAAGTTCGGGGTTTCCTGGGAAGGCTATAGTACATCAGCCGGTTCATTAATCAATTGGCCGATACTTGTGGTCCGATCTTCAAATTACTCAGGAAAGGAATAGCCATCAAATGGAATGAGGATTGTCAGAAAGCTTTTGACCAAGTCAAGCAATATCTGTTATCCCCGCCGGTTTTACAGCCACCAAGGCTAGGAAAGCCTTTGCTATTGTACCTATCAGTGACAGAAGAAGCGATGGGTGCAATGCTAGCTCAACAAGAAGAAGATACAAGGGAGGAAAATGCCGTGTATTACCTCAGTAAAAGGATGCTAGACTATGAGCTAAAATACAATAAGATAGAGAAGTTGTGCCTGGCTCTAGTCTGGGCCTATACAAAGCTGCAACACTACCTCTCGTCTTACACTACATACGTTATTTCTGAATCAAACCCCTTGAAATTCCTTATGGAGAGGCCGGTTCTTGACTGTAAGATGGCTAAGTGGGTGTCGGTGCTCGCAGCCTATGATTTAAAATTTGTACAACGGAAGGCAGTGAAAGGCGGAGCCTTGGCCGATCAATTAGCAGAATTACCGGTCGAAGACCAAATGCCGGAGGTAGAATTTCCTGATGAAGACTTGTTGAGCTTGGAAAGTGAAGTCTGGGAAATGTACTTCGATGGAGCTTCAAACTACCATGGAAATGGGGTTGGAGTCGTATTCAAAACTCCTTGTGGAGAATACGTCCCAATCGTAGTCAAATTAGATTTCGACTGCACCAACAATGAAGCCGAGTATGAAGCTTGCATAAAGGGGTTAGAGGCAGCCCTGGAAAAGGAAATAAAAGTTCTTAAGGTTTTCGGGGATTCCAATCTAATAGTCTCCCAAGCTTTGAGAAAATGGAAAATTAAGGAAGAGCGTTTGGTTCCTTACCTACAACGCTTGGACGAATTGGCTCAGCAATTTGAGGATTTATCCTTCCACTACTTGCCGCGAGCCAAAAATCAGTTTGCGGATGCTCTAGCTACTTTGGCCTCCATGGTTAATGTTGGGGGAGACCAAGTCATTCGACCTCTGACGGTTTGGCTACAGAAACAGCCAGCACATATCATGAATTTGGTTGATGACAAGCCCTGGTTTTGGGACGTATAGAACTATCTTCAGAATGAAGCCTACCCGGAGGGATCCACCAAGACTGATCAACGGACATTAAGACAGTTAGCATCTGGATATTTCCTTGCTGGGGAGTTCTGTATAAAAGAAGTTGGAATGGCCTGCACCTAAGGTGCGTTGATGAGGGAGAAGCTCAAACCATCATGGATTCCTTACATAATGGGGAGTCTGGTCCACACATGCACGGGATAGCCTTGGCTCGAAAAATCGTGAACCTGGGTTATTACTGGTCAACCATGAACGAGGATTGCGTGAGGCACGCGCAGAAGTGCCATGAGTGCCAAATTTTTGCTAAGCTACAGAAACAGCCTCCGGTCAACTTGAATCCCATTGCTTCACCTTGGCCCTTCGCAACTTGGGGCATAGATGTGATCGGAAAGATCCACCCGAAGGCTTCCAATGGTCATCAATTTATCCTGGTCGCTGTTGATTATTTCACTAAGTGGATTGAGGCAGCCTCTTATTCGGTCTTGAATGCCAAGAAGGCAGCACAGTTCGTTCGTACTAACATCCTTTGTTGGTACGGAACACCATTCGAGATCATTACTGATAACGGGTCCCATTTTCAAAGTGAATTTTTTGACTTGCTGAAGCAAAAGAAGATTCAACATCATAAGTCCTCACCCTACCGTCCACAAACAAATGGGGTTGTAGAGGCCACACACAAGGCTATAAAAGTCATTTTGCAGAAGATGGTTAGAAAGCACAAAGCTTGGCATGAACAGTTGCCAAATGCCCTATGGGGATATAGGACTTCAATCAGAATGCCTACTGGGGCAACCCCGTATTCCTTAGTATATGGTATGGAAGCAGTGTTGCCTATTGAGCTGGAACTTCAGTCGGCAAGGGTTATCCAGGAAAGCCAGATCAGTGAAGCAGATTGGGCTGAGAATTATCATTTGCAACTCTTGGGTATGGATGAAAAGCGATTGCGAGCAATCCACCAAAATCAAGTTTACCAAAGAAGAATGGCTAGGCATTTTAATAGGAAGGTCAAAGACCGAAAGCTGGAAGAAGGTTGTTTGGTCCTGAAGGAGATTAGACAGCCAATCATAGACCCACGTGGAAAGTTTCGTCCTCATTGGGCTGGACCCTATGTGTTGAAGAAGATACTATCTGGTAGAGCCGTTGTGAACCCCTCCCCAAACATCATTAATGCATGTGAATGCATGAGACTAAGGGCAGAAATGCACGTGAATGTATGAGTCGCCACCTTGTTTAATTATTTTAGGGTAAACTAGGAAAAAATCCTAAGTTGACTCCAATTTTAATTAACCTAATTACTAGATTAATTAACCCAATGTTAAAGCATGGTCTACAAACCCGAGATGGATCCCGAGACTATGTCATGCTGAAGAACTAACCTATGAATGAATGCTTTGCAGGGTGATTAATGTGATTTAGACCAATGACATGTGATTTTGACTTGCCGCTCGGGATTAAATCCCAAACGTGCCTACGTACTTCCGTTTGAATGGAAGATCAAAGTCAACGTAGTTCGATAGGTCTTCTTTGAAGGGCTTTGAATGGGTATGCTTAATGCATGAGTGTGTGTATGCTTTGTGCATTTTGTTTAGGCATTCTGCCTGAAAATTGATTTTTAGGCATTTGATGCCAAAAATGTTGATTTTAATGGCTTTTAGCCAAAAAGATTGATTTAAGCAATTGTTGCCAAAAATTGATGTGATTTAGGCAATTTATTGCCAAAAATTGGTTAGGCGATTTGTCGCCAAAGTGATTAAGGCATTTGTGCCAAAAGTTGATATTGGAAGGCGTTTAGCCAAAAGATTTAGGCAATTTGTTTGCCAAAAGTGATTATTCGGGCGTTTGTCGCCAAAATGACTGATTTAAGGCTTTTAGCCAAAATGAATGGATTTAGGCAATTTTTGCCAAAAGTTGATGTGATTTAGGCGATTGTCGCCAAAATGATTGTTTGAAGGCTTTTAGCCAAAAGATTGATTAATTCTAAGGCATTTTGCCAAAGCTTCTGATTTAAGCGATTTGTCGCTAAAAAGTGGTTAATCTAATTTATAGGCAATTTGTTTGCCAAAAATTGATTGAACCGTGGGCAATTTGTTGCCAAAATGTGGTTGATTTAATTGTAGGCAATTTGTTGCCAAAACGTGATTGATTAAGGCTTTTTAGCCACAATTATTGATTAATTGGACTTAAGCCGGACTGTTCGAAATAAAGGTAATTAAACCGTAGTTATTAATTAACTAGGCTTTTTAGCCAATATTGTCGGATTTAGCATTAATATCACGATTATTAATTAACCGGATATTTAAGCTTAATCACATTTGATTGAGGCAGTTTATTTGCCTAATTGATGACATGAATGTGTTTATGCAGTTGTAGAGTTATTAGGAGTAGAAGAGAAATATGCATGAAGTGCTAAAATTAAATAGGCTGAGTTTAGTTCATGTACCTGATTTAATCGTCGACCGCTTCTTAACTCCAGGTTAAGCTCCTCGTTAAGGGAATATTAATTTAGAATTAATTAAATTTTAAGTGGCCAAATATTAAAGCAAGAAGGCAATAAAAGCTAAATTAAAAATGCAAAAAAGCAGTAAAAGAAAACGCAAGGAGCGCAGGGGAGAAGGAGCGTCCGTCAACACAGACTGAGTGAGTAAAAACGGAGGCCCCGGGGCCAATTTTATAGGAAAAAAGAGACCCGAGGGCGGTTCTGCCCGCCTTGGAGGGCGGTTCTGCCCGCCCCAGTGGGGTGGGCTGGACCGCCCTCTGAGGGCGGTTCTGCCCGCCCTACAGGGCGGGCGTGCCCGCCCTAGTGGGGCGGGCTAGACCGCCCTCTGAGGGCGGGCGTGCCCGCCCTGGAGGGTGGGCGTGCCTGCCCTTGAGGGCGGGCTGGACCGCCCCTGAGGGTGGACTTGCCAGTGCTCTATTTTCCGTTCTGGAGGCTTTTTCGGGAGTTCTGGACCTCCAAAAAATATTCCGGGACCAGTTCTGCGATCCTCGCAATTTTCCGGATGTTTCAAGTACCATATTGGCATACTTCCGGCGAACTTCCAAAATGGCCTTCGGTCCGGCCGGACTGTTTGCAGTTCGGGAAAACAGGCTCTTTGAGCTTCAACAAAAAGGGTATTCACAGGCGACTGCAGTCGCCGGCGATAGCGCCTACTGCCGCCTTTAAGGGCGGCCGCCACCGCCGCGGCCGGGAAAACTGGCTTTTTGAGCCTCAAAATTTGAGTATTCACAGTTGCCCCCCACTGGCTATCATAAAAAAATGATTTATGAGAGCCAGTGGCTGTGTGAAGGAGCAAATTTTGAGGATGGGCAGAGGAGGAAACCCCGCCGTGGTTTTTTTCTTTGCAATGAAATGATGTTTTTACCTCTTTGAGGACTTGAAAAGAAGTTTTGCCTCTTAATGAGGGCTTGAAAAGATGTTTTGCCTCTTAATGAGGGCTTGAAAAGAGATTTTGCCTCTTAGAGGACTTGAAAAGAGATTTTGCCTCTTAGAGGACTTGAAAAGATGTTTTGCCTCTTAGAGGACTTGAAAAGATGTTTTGCCTCTTAATGAGGGCTTGAAAAGAGATTTTGCCTCTTAGAGGGCTTGAAAAGATGTTTTGCCTCTTAGAGGACTTGAAAAGATGTTTTGCCTCTTAATGAGGGCTTGAAAAGAGATTTTGCCTCTTAGAGGGCTTGAAAAGATGTTTTGCCTCTTAATGAGGGCTTGAAAAGAGATTTTGCCTCTTAGAGGGCTTGAAAAGATGTTTTGCCTCTTAATGAGGGCTTGAAAAGAGATTTTGCCTCTTAGAGGGCTTGAAAAGATGTTTTGCCTCTTAATGAGGGCTTAAAAAGAGATTTTGCCTCTTAGAGGACTTGGAAAGATGTTTTGCCTCTTAGAGGACTTGAAAAGAGATTTTGCCTCTTAGAGGGCTTGAAAAGAGATTTTGCCTCTTAGAGGACTTGGAAAGATGTTTTGCCTCTTAATGAGGGCTTGAAAAGAGATTTGTTTTATTTTTGAGAACCAAGGGTCCACCTAAAGTCGAAATGATCAAATGGCTTGGTTTTGGTCGAAAAAATGGTTGGTTATTGGTTAGGGTTTCACCCTAGGTTTTATGTAAAACAAAAGGTTAACCATTAACCGGGTTCTACCCTGGGTTTGTGTAAAAGAAATTGACGATGGTTGGGTTCCACCCTGGGTTGTGTATGTTTTTTTTTTTAACACTTGCCCCTGAATTCGACTTGGAGGATTTTGCCCCCTACTTGAGAGAGTTGATGCCCTTATTAGCTGACATAGAATTTCTTCTTAATGAAAGACTAAAAATTTCGTGATTACTTCTGTGATGGGAGAATGGTGAAGGTTCTTATCACTTCTTGCCCCCAGAATGGTGCTGACCATGGAATACTTCAAGACATTGGTATTGTACCCGTCCAATCGATTGAGGAATCAAAGAGAACAAAGCCACTTATATGACTCAAGGAAACAGACAATGTGGATGACATCGCTCATCTGAAAGGATCGATGGTCCGAGTGGAGACGAAGTATTAAAGAATTATCTCTCAACGATTATATTTGACATTTTTAGGGTTGTTTTGGAAACCCCAGGAATTGAATTGACATTTTCCTCTCTCTCTCTCTTTTTTCGAGGAATGACTCAAAGAGTGACACTTTCAAAATGGACTTTTGAGAATGACTCGATTTTTGTGACTCGTTGTGGAATGACGACTGGTGATGGAGACTTGATTTTAGAGACTCATTGAAGGCTCGATTTAAAGAATCAAATTTTTCTTGTAATGAATTTTGACTCGAAGGAACTCAGTGATTCCTGGAAAAAAATGATTTATATACTCCCAAGGAGACCTTTAAAAGCACTTGTTTTTTCTTTTTGCCTTAACTTTTGCCTAGTAGCCGCCCTTTCGGATTTTCGACTCTAGCAGGCTCTTTGCCCTAACTTTTGCTTAGACCGCCCTTTCGGGTTTTCAGCCTAGCGGGCTCAATTCTTGCCTGAAGCCGCCCTTTCGGGTTTTCAACTCCAGCTTTTATTTTTCTTTTCTTCTCTTTTTTTATTATTTTTTATTATATTTTTTTTTATTGGCAAAGAGAAAATGCTATTTATGATGCAAACTTATGTTTGTGACCGCGCCTTTGTGGCTGCCTACGTATCTCCAAGAACTCTTCGGGGGATGGGGAGAATCAGGTCTTTCGTAGTTTCTTCGGGGATGCGAACTTCGTGCTCGGCTGGTGCGGAATTCATCTCTGACTTGATGTTAGCGCCGAATTCCTTTTCGTCTTGGTGCAGAATTTATTTCCGACTTGCTGTTGGGGCAAAAATTCAATTCCGCCTTAATGCTGATTGTGGAATTCATTTCCGATTTGATTTCTTCGAGATTCCTTCCCGACTTGATATTAGTACAGAATTCATTTCTGGCTTGATTTCTTCGCGGGATTCCTTCCCGGCTTGATGTCTTTGCGGGATTCCTTCCCGACTTGATGTCTTTACGGGATTCCTTCCCGACTTGATGTTGATGCAGAATTCATTTCTGACTTGATTTCTTCGTGGGATTCCTTCCCGACTTGATGTCTTTATGGGATTCCTTCCCGACTGGACGTCTTTGCGGGATTCCTTCCCGACTTGATGTTGATGCAGAATTCATTTCTGACTTGATTTCTTTGCGGGATTTCTTCCCGGCTTGATGTCTTTACGGGATTCATTCCCGACTTTGATGATGTTGAATCAACTTATTGACTCGAGCTCGTATGATAATGATGACCCTAGGCGAATTTGACTTTGTTGTTGCAGTGGTTTTACCACTGGTTGACTGAAATATGACTTGTATTCATCACAAAGAGTTTTGAATACCCACATTGTGGTGGTAACTTGAGTGGCTTGAGTGTTGAAGAAGCTTTTATGCTTTGAGTTTGTGGCTTTGCCATGTTTGAATTCTTGAGGTTAATTTGATTCCTTTTCTTGAACCTTATCTTCCTCTGAATTTGAAACTTATTTCCTCAATGGTTCTCCTCTCCATGAGGAATTTTGAGGAGACTCTTCCTTTTCCTTGTTTTGAGAAATGATCCTTGTTTATAAGGACACTTGTACTTGTGCCATGCTTGGCGCTTGATTTTCAAGGTGTTTATTGTCATCCAATTTGTGGAAATGACTACTTCTTTTAACTTCCTTTTTCAAAATGTGAGCAGCCGCTTGGTCTTTGTCCTTATGGCTGAAATGATTTGTCATCTACCCTTGATGGGCTTGAATTTAACAGAGAGCTTGCAGTTGACCTGTTTTTTGACAACTTGATTTCCTGTATCTTTGTCCTTGATTTCTTTCTTTTGTGCAGAAGTTCCTTCTGACCCATTTTTTCTTTTGCTTGTTTGCTTCCTTTTGACTAGGGGTTCCTTTTGTCCCGTTTTTCCTTTTGCTTGCTTAGAAACAGCCTCTCCATAAAGAATTTCGAGGCAACTTGATTCTGAGATGACTTGAGTAGTGCATGGATAGCATTGCGACTTCGTGTAGACCCAACCCAATTCCAAACATAACTTCTTTATTCTGTCACTTTTAAGCTCAAAATTCAGACACCTCTCTATCGGAGCATCTTCCATTCCTGGGTTTTCGGAGAAACCATTCTGGCCCTAACCCCTTCAATCGGCTTTGCCTCGGTACTGTTTGAGGTCTTGCGTACCCTTTGCTGGATCCTTTCCATGATTACCCTTCAAAACTTCCCCTTTGATGGCGCTTCTTAGGATGCCCCCAGTTTTGATTGATGCAGAGCAAATGAATGCATTTTTCTTTGCCAATTTTTATTATCTTTTTTATCATCATTTTTTTTTATTTTTTTTTATTTTTTTCGATTTTTTTTTTGCTTTCACAGGAAAGGAGAGGGAAAGAGTATAAACATGATTGGAACGTAAACTGATCCCTTTTTATTGATAAGACAAAATTTGTGTACAAAAGACACTTAGATTTACAAATGAAAACTTGAATGGAAATGAAAATGAAAAGAAAAACGAGACCCTAAAAGATAGACTCTAGGTGGACTGTGATGGACTAGGATTGGATTGACTGTAGTGACTTTGTTCTTCTCGATGCTTAAATCGATCAGACAGGTTGTTGTTGGTCTTGAACAATTCCTTTGTTCTTTTGGAGGTTTGATCTCAACCTTCTCAGACACAAACTTCATTCATTTCTAAGAAAAGTTCGAAAGGATCGAACAATTCTTGTTCAGCAAATTTCTTTTTGCATTAATCCCATGGTTAGCCAAGGGATTGGTTTATGTTCAGCTTGCTCTTGGGGATGATGGACCCATTGTCAACCAGGTCTTGTAGACGGTTTTTCAAAGTCCAGCATGATTCTGCTTCTTGTATGAGTCTTCTTTGAGTTGATCCAACTGGATTAAGTCTTCTACCTTAGTTGCAGTCGCAATGAGCGATTGGAACGTAGGCAGGTACTGTGTTTGAAGCTGTGACTGGTAGACAGGCAGTAAATTCTTGATTATTATGTCAACTTGTTCCTGTTCAGAGGGTCGGTTGATCATTTGAGCAGCTTTGGCTCTCCACCTCGAAAGGAACGAGGAGAAAGGCTCATTGTTCTTTTGTTTAGTGGTTTCCAGCTCCCTCCGGGTAACATCCACTTCAATATTATAATGGTACTGCGTGTTGAAAGCATTGCATATGTCCTCCCAATTCTTCATTTTGGAACGATCCAAGTTTACAAACCATCTTAATGCAGCACCAGTCAAAGATTGCTGAAACAATTGAGCAAGGAGCTCGCTGTTCAGGCCAAACGGGTTGAGGGCACCCACATACATTTTCAGGTACGTTTTGGGACAGGTGGTTCCGTCAAACTTATCCATGTTGGGCATTTTGAATTTTGTTGGCAGTCTCGCTTCGGGGAACAAGGACAAGGAGTCCATGTCCACCACTTCCTTGTGTGTTTTAAGAGCAGTGATTGACCTTTCCAAGAGTTCCAATTTTTCTCTCATTTTCTGAGCTTCCAGCTCAGAAGCAGTTCTGGAGGGCATGTCATCCAGGTTAAGGGTAGGATGTCGGTTCCGCAGCAGGTCCCTGATTGGAGGCAGAAGGTCCACTTCCCCCGGCAGAAGCCCCATTTCCATTACCACCACCTAGTTCAGCTATTAGGGCAGTCCTATGGGCAGCCAATGCCTCATTCATTCTAGCCTCCATTCTGGCTTCCAGTTGTTCAATGAGGTTTTGGATGTCAGACAATGATGCCATTGGTGCAGTCAAGGTTGTTGGACTTGTGGGTGAGAGCTCAGTTGGTGTTTCGGGTACAGGTGGTCTTTGGAGGGGTACCTGTAAAAGGACATAGTCAAAATGATTAGACTATCCTATATAAGGTGTTTTCATAGGGCATGTGAGATAATGTGAGGTAGGGTAGTGTTGGTATAGGGAAGAATGACTTGACCCTGTGAGATGGGACGATTTGACCCTGTGTGGTAGGGTAATGTTGGTATGCTAGGACACCTAGGATAGGACCCAATGGGATGTGATATGTAAGGTAGAGTGCTTAGGGCTGGACACCTCGACTTTTCGAAAGGACCTAAGTTCTCAAAGAAGAATTTTTTTGGGCCTTAGGGGCCAAAATGTGAATTTTTGGGCCTTCGGGGCCAAGTTGAGAATTTTTGGGCCTTTGGGGCCAAAATGTAAACTTTTTGGGCCTTGGGGCCAAATTGAGAATTTTTGGGCCTTCGGGGCCAAAATGTAAACTTTTTGGGCCTTTGGGGCCAAATTGAGAATTTTTGGGCCTTCGAGGCCAAATTGAGAATTTTTGGGCCTTAGGGGCCAAAATGAAGAATTTTTGGGCCTTCGAGGCCAAATTGAGAATTCTTGGGCCTTTGGGGCCAAAATGTGAAATTTTTTTTTTGGCCTTTGGGGCCAAATTGAGAATTTTTAGGCCTTAGGGGCCAAAATGTGAATTTTTGGGCCTTTGAGGCCAACATGTGAATTTTTGGGCCTTTGAGGCCAACCTGTGAGTTTTTGAGCCTTTGGGGCCAAATTGGGAATTCTTGGGCCTTTGTGGCCAAATTGGGAACTTTTGGGCCTTTGGGGCCAAATTGGAAATTTTTGGGCCTTTGGGGCCAAGATGTGAACTTTTGGGCCTTTGGGGCCAAGATGTGAATTTTTGGGCCTTTAGGGCCAAATTGGGAATTTTTGGGCCTTAAGGGCCAAAACGTGAATTTTTGGGCCTTTATGGCCAAATTGGAAATTTTAGGACCAAAATGTAATTTTCCATGTCTTATGGACCAAAATGTAATTTTTCAGGTCTTAGGGACCAAAATGTAATTTTTCAGGTCTCAGGGACCAAAATGTGATTTTCCAATTTTGAAATGGAATGTTTTTTTTTTGTGAAGCATGGATGAATGTGTGAATGCGCACAACATCACAACATAATTCATTTTAATGGAATGATTCAGCATCATTGGGTGCATACAACCCTAAAGGATAGGTTCTATAGGCCATGACACAAATAGAGAATAGGCTTATAAAGGGACCCTTGAACCTTGAGCATGGATATAACTAACCACATGTGAAACAAAGAGTTTCGCGTGGGTCCAACAGTACGCATGCCCATGGGCCATCCCCAAAAGGATTAGGGATGGTTTGCGGTAACAGGGAGGACGCTTTGGCTGTCCGTCGACATAATCAAAGAGACTTGCCGATCAGCGCTACTTGCTATCCAGACTCAGAAGTTTGAACAGAGAGAGAAGAAATTCATTTGAAATTCATTTTTTATGCAATGGAGAAAAAGATTCTCAATTCGTGCAAATAAATAAACAAATTTAAATGATTTAAAGTAAAGTTCGATTAGGTCCAAATTCTCCTTGTTAAGCATTCTTAAAGAAAGAATACTTAAAAATTTTTTTTTGTTGGGGTAACCCGCAAAACAAAGCATAGTAAAATCATACCCTAAAGAAGGGTAGGTTAGTTTACACAACGATCGTAGTCCGCTTTATGCAAAATGATTGCATAATGTCTCCAGCAGAGTCGCCAAACTGTGAACCCCTACCCCAAATATCATATGCATATGAATGCATATGACTAAGGAAGAAATGCACGTGATGTGTGAGTCGCCACCTTGTTTAATTATTTTAGGGTAAACTAGGAAAAACCCTAAGTGACTCCAATTTTAATTAACCTAGTTACTAGATTAATTATCCCAAATGGTTAAGGCATGGTCTGCGAACCCGAGGTGGATCCCGAGACTATGTCATGCTGATGAACTAACCATGAATGAATGCTTTGTAGGGTGAAAGAAATAATTGAACCAATGAAAATGTTTATGTTATTTCGATTGCCGTTCGAGGTTAAATCCCAAACGTGCCTACGTACTTCCGTTTGAATGGAAGATCAAAGTCAACGTAGTTCGATGGGCCTTCTTTGAAGGGCTTTGAATGGGTATGCTTAATGCATGAGTGTGTGTATGCTTCGTGCATTTTGTTTAGGCATTTTTGCCAAAGAATTGATTGATTTGATTTGGCATTTGTTGCCAAAATGTTGATTGGGCAATTTTATTGCCAAAAATTAACTGATTTAAGGCTTCTAGCCAAAAAGATTGATTTAGGCAATTTGATTGCCAAAATGATTGATTTTAGGCGATTGTCGCCTAAAATGATTGATTTTAAGGATTTTAGCCAAAAAGAGTGATTTAGGCAATTTGATTGCCAAAATGATTGATTTTAGGCGATTGTCGCCAAAATGATTGATTTTAAGGCTTTTAGCCAAAAAGAGTGATTTAGGCAATTTGATTGCCAAAATGATTGATTTTAGGCGATTGTCGCCAAAATGATTGATTTTAAGGCTTTTAGCCAAAAAGAGTGATTTAGGCAATTTGATTGCCAAAATGATTGATTTTAGGCGATTGTTGCCAAAATGATTGATTTTAAGGCTTTTAGCCAAAAAGAGTGATTTAGGCAATTTGATTGCCAAAAAATGTTGATTGGGCGATTGTCGCCAGAATGGATTGATTTAGGCAATTGTTGCCAAAAATTGATGTGATTTAGGCGATTGTCGCCAAAATTGATTATTTTAAGGTTTTTAGCCAAAAAGATTGATTTAGGCAATTTGATTGCCAAAATGATTGATTTTAGGCGATTCTCGCCTAAAATGATTGATTTTAAGGCTTTTAGCCAAAATAAGTTGATTAATTTTAAGGCATTTTGCCAAAAGATTGATTTAAGCGATTTGTCGCTGAAAGTAATTAATCTAATTTATAGGCAATGTATTTGCCGAAAATCGATTAACCGAATTATAATGTAGGCAATTTGTTGCCGGGAAAAACGTGTTTGAATTAAAGCTTTTTTAGCCACTATTATTGATTAATTGGACTTAAGCCAGATTTGTTCGAAATAAAGGCGATTACACCATAGCTATTAATTAACTAGGTGTTTTAAGCCAATATTGTCGGGTTTAGGCTTTAATACCACGATTATTTATTAACCGGGCATTTAGCCTAAATTTATTTAATTGAGGCAGTTTATTTGCCTAAAGATGTCATGAATGCATTTATGCAGTTATAGAATTATTAGGAGTAGAAGAGAAGAATGTATGACATGCTAAAATTAAATAGGCAGAGTTTTAGTTCATATACCTGATTTAATCGACGGCCACTTCTTAACTCCAGGTTAAGCTCCTCGTTAAGGGAATATTAATTAATTTAATTTTAAATGACCAAATAGCAAAGCGAGAAAATAATTAAAGCTAAACTAAAATGCAGAAAAGCAGTAAAGAATCGCAAGGAGCGTAGGGGAGAAGGAGCGTCCGTCAACACAGACTAAGTGAGTCAAAATGGAGGCCCCGGGGCCGATTTTATAGGAAAAAAGGAGACCTGAGGGTGGTTCTGCCCGCCCTCCAGGGCGGGCGTGCCCGCCCCAGTGGGCGGGCTGGACCGCCCTCTGAGGGCGGGCTGGACCGCCCTTGAGGGTGGACTGGCCCGTGCTCTATTTTTCGTTCCGGAGGCTTTTTCGGGAGTTCTGGACCTCCAAAAAATATTCCGGGACCAGTTTTGCGATCCTCGCAATTTTTCGGACGTTTCAAGTACCTTATTGGCATACTTCCGGCGAACTTCCAAAATGGCCTTCGGTCTGGCCGGACTGTTTGCAGTCCGGGAAAACAGGCTCTTTGAGCCTCAAAAAAATGGGTATTCACAGGCGACTGCAGCCGCTGTCGCCAGCGGCTACCGCTGCCTTTAAGGGCGGCCGCCACCGCCGCGGCCGGGAAAACTGACTTTTTAGCAAAGTCAAATTAATTGGCACGGCACTGTAGCAGGCGTGCTTTCCTCCATTTAAAGAGTTTCACATGCCACCAGCAACATTAGAAGCCTCAAAATTTGAGTATTCACAGTTGTGACATTCACGCATCATGTAACATTTTCTTTTTCAGCCATGCATTAATAAGAGCTAATGTTCAGTATGGACATTTGACCTTGGTCTTGAGACTGGACCTCAAATTCGTTTTGAAAAATATTATGCAATCACTTATAGCGAATCAATACCCAAAAGAAAAGGGAGATATAAGGGGGTTGCGTTTCCTTTGTATTTTTACATTTCTCGCATTATCTTAAAATAAGTGAGAGATTACAAAATTTTGTAACAAAATAAAATGAAATCCTGTTTGGGGCCATATGTTCCTAAGCAAAAAGTAAGGATATAAAAAAAACATAACAAAATAAAAGTCCCGCTCGAAAATTCTTTCATTCCGAGGCAAAAGTTAGGGATTCGAGAGAAAATAGTTGATCGTAAATCCAAAAGGAACGGTCGACGACAGATAATGCCCGAAATGTTCAAATATAAAATAAGTTATTGACATATTATTCATACCGAATTTTTGGTCCAGTCGTCGAAATCGAGATCTTATTTCCATGTCGGTCTTAGCACATTAGAAATGCATTTCTCATCCTATGTGCTTTCATTTTCTCATGCATACATGTAGGACCTACTTTAACTCAGACATTTTTTGTCAAAATTGATCCTTCCCGGGAAACTACTTCGAGAGCTTGGATCCGACACTCTGGTCAACGCTTAGTTAGAACATCCCCAATCCTCGAGTTTATTCCAGCCAGTTCAGTGAGTTATTCAAGTTCATCGGATTCAGATTTTGATTCAGATCCAGTAGAAATGGCAGATGATATAGGGGATGAGCCCGGGTTCTCTCAAGCTTAAATAAGAACTATTGCTTAGATTGTAGCCGCTGCTCTCGCCCAAGATAGGGCCCAAAATCAAACTTCTCCCGCTTCAAGCAGTCAACCAGCCGTTGAAGAAAGACAAATTCCCGAACCTGTGTCAAACAATCAGGCTTCTGTGGGGAATACTGTCCCTGCTGAGAATGATGTAATCAAGCAACTTGCGGAGCTGAAAGACAAGATCGAGAAAATGTCTGTAGTAAAGGAAAAGGATCCGGTCACCAATTTTCACATAACTGAGTATGTTTTGCACCCAACCAGCTCCGCCTCATTTAAAACATTCAAGCATACCATATTTGAAGGAGACAATGATCCTCGTTCTCATTTGTCTGAATTTCTCCGGGTTTCTCAAATGAACCGGTACAACGAGGAAGACGTTTTGCGAGCATTCCCGCAAACACTACATAAAGACTATCGGAGGTGGTACGATGGTCTAGATGAGGAAATTTAGAAGAATTGGATCAAACTATAGACCGCTTTTCTTAAACATTTTAAGACCGATCAGAGTGACGAGTTCGGGTTGCGTGATTTGGAGAGTTTGAGACATGGGAAGGATGAAAGCTTTTCTGATTACTATAGGAGATGGAGAACAAAGCTATACAGGGTTCAGACAAGGCCGAAGGATAAAGAGTTGATCAGAATCTTCAGTAGGAGCCTGTTGCCCTTCTTTAAGGAGAGGATGTTAACCCAACCTCTCACTGATTTTGCTCTAGTTCAAAGCGCTGGTTTGAACATTGAGGAGCTGTACAAGGAGAAAAAGAAGAAGAATAGAGGGTTTGGCAATTATCGGACCTCCTATGGTGACAGAAATGCCGGAAGTAGCACTCAGAACCAGTCAGGAAGCAGTAATACAGTAGGGGTAGTGAATGAAAGAGTCAGAAGAGAATTCACCGATTTGGGAAGACCCCTAAGTACAGTGTTGAGATCATGTATCAAGAATGGAGTACTGTCGAAGCTACCAGTCAACCCGACTAAGCCTGTGCGCTGGAGGTATATGGACCGAAACTGTGATTACCATCAGTGCAAGGGGCATTCGACTGACGAATGTTTCAAATTGAGGCACGATATCTAGGATTTGATTGACAGCGGGAAGATTACTAAACTGTCTGAGAGGAACAAGCCCAGCACTAAGAACAACCCGCTTCCCCAATATCAATACAATTATCCGCCCCGTAAGTCTCAGTCGGGTGGATCAATCAATGCAATCGGAAGTGGATTGCCGGAAGAAGTTGTATTGGCAGAGGCTGAATGGGAAGAGCGGATGTGCGTAATGTTGAATATATGGGATGACTGCAGTAGCGATGAGGAAGAGAAGATGCCTGTAAAAATAGAAATTGAGAAAAGCATTACGGTGAAGGTGGGTGATGTGCCAGAAGATGAAGACGAGCAAGTCCAGCTCACAATCCAAAAGAGCTTAGCTGATCAAGAAGAGCAGTGGTATTATAGCAGCGAAGAGGACGTGAATGAGGTAGGCGTCCAGAGCTTAACCCGCAGTGGGTGAGTATACAATCCTGATAGCAGTGTGCAGGCTAAGGGAAAAGAGATTGCTGCTGATGGAACAAAGAAGAAAGCAATAGAGAAAGGCGAGGAAGAGCCAAAAGAAAAGAAGAAAGAAGAGGAGGTAGTGAAAGTACAGAAGAAGACTGCCGAGGTAGGTGAGAGCAGTCAGAACCGAGCACCCAGCGGTGTGACCGCCAGTTCAGTACTTGTGAATACTCAAATTTTAAGGCTCAAAAAGCCTGTTTTTCTGGACTGCAAACAGTTCGGCCAGGCCGTAGGCCATTCGAAAAGTTCACCGAAAGTATGCCAATATGGTACTTGAAAGGTCCGGAAAATTACGAGGATCGCAGAACTGGTCCCGAAATATTTTTTGGAGCTACGGAACTCCCGAAAAAGCCTCTGAAACGGAATTTCTATAAATACAGCCCCGAGTCAACTGTTTTACTCACTCAGTCTATGTTGACGGACGCTCTCTTCTCTCCTACGCTCCTTGCGGTTCTTTTACTGCTTTTCTGCATTTAGTGTAGGCTTTTATTACTCTGCTGTTGTGATATTTGGTCACTTAATCAAATTAACTTAATTAATATTCCTCAACCAAGGAGCTTAATCTGGAATTGTCAAGCTGAAGCTAAGAAGCGGCCGCCGATTAACTCAGGTAATAACGAAACCCTGCCTATTTAATTTCAGCATTTTGTGCATATTCTCTTCTACTCCTAATTCTAATTAAACAACTGCATTCACACCATAATCATTTTGGTAGCAAATTGCCTTAAGTAAATAAGTTTAGGCTAAAATGCCCGGTTAATCAATAATCGTGGTATTAATGCTAAAACTCCGAACATATTGGCTAAAGTGCCTAGTTAATTAATAACTACGGTGCAATTGTCTTTATTTCGAATAGTCCGGCTAAAAGTCCAATTAATCAATAATTGTGGCTAAAAGCCTAATCAATCACGTTTTTGGCAACAAATTGCCTATAATTCAAATAACCACCTTTTTTGGCAACAAATCGCCCAAATAATCACCTTTTCTTTGGCAATAAGTTGCCTAAATTACATATCATCTTTTGGCACGAATGCCTTAATCAACCATTTTGGCGATAAATAGCCTAAACATCGTTTTTTTGGCAATAAATTGCCCAATCAAACCTCTTTTGGCAACAAATGCCTAAAACAGAAAATCAATCAAACTTTGGCAAAATGCCTAAACACACTCATGCATGAAGCATACCCCTTCAAAATGCCTTTGAATAGGCTTTATCGAACTACGTCAGCTTTGATCTCTCATTCAAACGAAAGTACGTAGGCACGTTCGGGATTTGACCCCGAGCGGCAAGTCGAAATCATCAAAACACTTTATTGATCCAATTGCATCATTTACCTTGCAAAGCATTCACACTTAGGTTAGTTAATCAACATGACATAGTCTCAGGATCCACCTCGGTTTCGTAGATTGTGCCTTAAACTTTGGGATAATTAACCTAGACTTAGGTTAATTAAAATTGGAGTCATTTAGGGTTCTTTCTTAGTTTTCCCTTATAAAAATAAACTAGGTGGCGACTTCATAAAACACACCCGTGAGCATACATCGTTATAGCAAAATTTTGCCTTCGGGGGAGGGTTCACAGTTTAGCGACTTCACTGGGGAGATTATGTAATCATTTTACATAAAGTGGACTACAATTGCTGCATCAACTAACCTACCCTTCTTCAGGGTATTATTTTGTTGTGCTTTTGTTTTGTACAGGTACCCTAACACAGATCAAGTGTTCTTTCTTTAAGAATACTTGATAAGGAAATTTGGACTTAAATGTAAAATTTAATGAAAACATTTAAATTTGTTGATTTATTTGCACGATTGAGAATCTTTTTCTCCATTGCATAAAAAATGAATTTCAAATGAATTTCTTCTCTTCTGTTCAAACTTTTGAGTCTGGATAACGAGTAGCGCTGATCGGCAGGTCTCCTTGATTATGTCGACGGACAGCCAAAGTGTCCTCCCTGTTACCGCAAACCATCCCTAATCCTTTTGGGGGTGGCCCATGAGTATGCGTACTGTTGGACCCACGCGAAACTCTTTGTTTCACATGTGGTTAGGTAAATCCTTACTCAAGGTTCAAGGGTCCCTTAATAAGCCAATTCTCTATTTGTGTCATAGCCTATAGAACCTATCCTTTAGGGCTGTATGCACCCAATGATGTGAATCATATCATTAAAACAAATTATGACGTGATATTGTGCGCATTCATGACATATCAATTCATAAACATGAAAAACATTAAAAAGAACACACGATATTCTTTTTAGTCATGCACAATTGGACAAGGGAGTCGATCTACCACACATTCAGCTGCCCTGATACACAACACTACCCACTGTACCCTAATCCAGCTACCTTTATCCTATCAGGTACCCACTGTTCGAGTGCCTATCCAAGTTCCAGTCACACCTACAGTGCTATCACCAACCTCACCAGCATCACCAACCTCACCAGCTTCACCAACTTCACCAACTTCAACTGCACAAATGGCATCACTTGCTGACATCCAAAATCTCATGGAATAACTAGAAGCTAGACTGGAGGCTAGAATGAATGAGGCATTAGCTGCCCAGAGAACTGCCCTAATAGCTGAACTAGGTAGTGGTAATGGAAATGGGGCTTCCGCTGGGGGAAGTGATCCTGCTACCTCCAATCAGGGACCTGCTGCTGGACCGACGTCCTCAAACCCTGCCCTAAACCTGGATGACATGCCCTCCAGAACTGCTGCTGAGCTGGAAGCTCAGAAAATGAAAGAAAAACTGGAACTCTTAGAAAGGTCAATCACTGTCATTAAAACACATAAGGAAGTGGTGGACATGGACTCCTTGTCCTTGTTCCCTGAAGCAAGATTGCCGACAAAGTTCAAGATGCCCAACATGGACAAGTTTGATGGAACCACTTGCCCCAAAATGCACCTGAAAATGTATGTGGGTGCCCTCAACCCGTTTGGCCTGAACAGCGAGCTCCTTGCTCAGTTGTTTCAACAATCTCTGACTGGTGCTGCTTTGAGATGGTTTGTTAGCCTGGACTAAAATGAAGACCTGGGAAGACATGTGCAATGCATTTAACACACAGTACCACTATAATATAGAAGTGGCTGTTACTCGGAGAGAATTGGAAACCACCAAACAAAAGAACAACGAACTTTTTTCCTCGTTCCTTACGAGGTGGAGGGCCAAGGCCGCCCAAATGATCAATCGGCCTTCGGAACAAGAACAGGTAGACATAATCATCAAAAATCTGCTGCCTGTCTACCAACAAAAACTGCAAACTCAGTACCTACCAACGTTTCAGTCGCTCATTGCTACTGCCACCAAGGTAGAGGATTTAATCCAAATGGGTCAACTGAAAGAAGACTCGGGTACCTCAAAGTATAAGAAGCCTAGCCAAGCTAGCAAAATTCACGAAGTGGCAAGTATCACCCCCACGAATCCTTTACGTGTGGGGAATATGAGAAATGGCAACCAGTCGAGCAGGACTTACACTGATCTCGGGATGCCAATGCTTTTTATATTCCGAGAGGCTATCAAGGCAAATTACATTAAGCCTTTGGAAGCAAGGCCACCACCCAACCCATTGCCGAGGAACTATAGGGCTGATGAATACTGTGAATACCATCAGGGGAACGGGCACAAGACTGGAGCATGCTGGACGCTTAAGAACCGCATCCAAGACCTGGTGGATAACGGTTCAATCATTCCAAAGAGTAAGCCAAATATTAGCACTAATCCTTTACCAAACCACGGGATAAATGCTATCGTTGCTGACCAGGAATTGATCGATCCTTTCGAACTATTCCTAGAAATGAATGGCATCTGTGTCCTAGACCTGAATGACTTATCTAAAGAGGTCGATGCAATGACCAGGAGTGGGAGACAGTATGAACCATTAGTTTTGGACAAAGTCCAAAATAACCCCTACCAAAGGGCAGCTGAGCCAAAGGAAGACCTGGTACTCTCGCAGTTAAAAAAGACCCAGGCTAGGGTATCAATTTGGGAACTTTTGGCATCATCTTTCCCTCATCGCCAAGCTCTTTGCAAGGCCTTGAGTCAGCTACAAACATCGGTGGAGGTTAGCCCTGAAGTGCTGGTATCCACCCTTACACAAGCATCCAAAATGCAAAGCATTGGGTTTTCCGACGATGACTTGCCCAAGGAAGGAAGCAGTCACAATGGTGCACTCTACGTTACTGTCCAGACTAGAGAAAAGACTGTGCCCATGGTTCTTATTGACAATGGGTCAGCATTGAATGTCTGCCCACTAAGGGTAGCTAGCTGTCTGGGGTTGGAGGAAGCAAATTTCAGTCCATCGGACCAGATAGTCAAAGCTTATGATAGCACCCGGAGGGAAGTGTTGGGGGTTGCTACATTGAAATTAGTAATTGGGCCAGCTATGATGGAGGTCCCGTTCCAAGTAATTGATGTGCCTACCAATTTCAACTTACTCCTGGGGCGACCATGGATACATCATACTAAGGCAGTGCCCTCTTCTTTGCATCAAAAGGTCAAGTTTCCTTACGAGGACAAAGTTATCACTATTCAAGGGGATGACTACAGCCAACTGAAGAAGACAAAGGGCCAGCCTCTCTTTGAGGTCAGCCCTGAGAATGCCAACCTGCCCCTCTCAGGATTTCAATATGACACAGTACAGTGCATAGAGGAAAAAACTGCAAACTCTCGAATTCTCTTCGATTTCGGGACGACGCAAATAAACTGCATGATTCCTTTAATGCTGAAAATGTCCTACGTGCCGGGAATGGTTATGGCGAGGTCCGGAAAGACATAACCCACACTGCAAGCTTGGGAGCGTCCGGTGAACAAAGGGACCTTTGGGCTAGGTTATGAGCCCACTAATGAAGACCTTGCTGGAAGGACCAGGAGAAGAAAGGAGAAGAGTATACAGATGCGGCCTTACCTTTTGACTTTGAATGGTCATTTCTGCAAACCGGGAGAAACAATTCCTTATTGTGGCTTCCAGGAACCATTCTACTTCCCGACAGCTAAGAAAATGCTGCCCGGGCTGGAAATATTTGCTGATGCCCGGGACAACAAGCCAGAGGCAATAACCGAGCTGGAGATAGAAGATCTCATGCAGCCCAGTCTCTTTGACGAGGTTGCAGTTATTACTAGTGATGATGGGAACCAAGATTTGCTGAGCCTGATCAAGCCGAATAAAGGGCCTCTCACCAACAGGTATACCGAGGAGGAGCGCGCTGGTGACAAAACCCTTCTCGAGCCAAACCTAGAGTCTAGACCTGATGTCAAGTCCTGTACTGAGTCTGAGTCTAACCTTGAGTCTGAAATCGAGTCAGAGTCCAATTCCGAGTCTTCTGTATCGGATTTGGAAAATCCGGATTTTAAATTTGATGTAATTTTTGAGGACGATTCCGTCTGTATCAATAAAAGCTTACAGATCATTGGCTACCCTGCGTGTCAATCTTTCCAAGCATATCCCAGGAAAAATAATGAAAAAGAAATAAATGAAATAAAAAATGAAAAAGAAAAATAATCATTGGCAAAGAAGAAAATGAACATACATACATTGCATCTGACTGTGTGAACAAGGAACAGATAATGGAATGCTTGAAGAAGTTTGCCGATTGCTTCATGTGGAAGGCTAGTGACATCACGGGAATTGACCCAGCAATAGCAGTACACAAGATTCCAGTATACCCTGAGGCTAAGCCGGTAAAACAGAAGCTAAGGAGGCTAAAAACGGAATGGTCCTTGAAAATCAAGGAGGAAGTAGCTAAGCAATTGGAAAACAAGTTCATAGAGCCCATTGCCTACCCAACATGGTTAGCAAACATAGTGCCAGTTCCTAAGAAGGATGGAAAGGTGCGAATGTGTGTCGACTACCGAGATCTGAATAAAGCATGTCCGAAGGACAATTTTCCTTTGCCTCATATTGACTTGTTGGTTGACCGAATGGCTGGACACGAGATGGTCTCCTTGACTGATCTCGCTGTCGGGTACAATCAGATAATGATGCATTTGCCAGACAAAGAGAAGACGACATTCATCACTGAGTGGGGAACCTACTGCTATAGGGTCATGCCTTTTGGGCTCAAAAATACCGGGGCAACTTATCAGAGAATGGCAACAACTATCTTCCACGACATGATTCATAAAGAAGTTGAGGTGTATGTGGACGACATGGTTGTTAAATCGAAAACAGCTGGAGAACATACCACAGCACTTGAGAAGTTCTTCCTTAGGCTTCGAAAGTATAATTTAAAGCTCAACCTGGCAAAATGTCTGTTTGGAGCTACATCCGGAGTGTTTCTGGGGCATATGGTCAGCCGGAAAGGCATAGAGATTGACCCTTCAAAAGCCAAAGCCATTTTGGAAATGCCAGCACCGAGGACGGAAAAGGAAGTTCGGGGTTTCCTGGGAAGGCTACAGTACATTAGCCGGTTCATTAATCAATTGGCCGATACTTGTGGTCCGATCTTCAAATTACTCAGGAAAGGGGTATCCGTCAAATGGAACGAAGATTGTCAGAAAGCCTTTGATCATGTCAAACAGTATCTATTATCTCCGCCAGTCTTGCAACCACCAAGGCCAGGAAAACCTTTGCTATTGTACCTATCAGTGACAAAAGAAGCGATGGGTGCAATGTTAGCTCAATAAGCAGAAGACACTAGGGTAAAGAATGCCGTGTACTATCTTAGCAAAAGGATGCTAGACTATGAGCCGAAGTATAATAAGATAGAGAAGTTATGTCTGGCTCTAGTTTGGGCTTGTACAAAGCTGCAGCACTACCTTTCATCCTATACCACATATGTTATCTCTGAATCGAACCCCTTGAAATTCCTCATGGAGAGGCCGGCTCTTGACAGTAAGATGGCTAAGTGGGTGTCAGTGCTCGCAGCTTATGACTTGAAATTTGTACAATGGAAGGCAATAAAAGGAGAAGCCTTGGCTGACCAATTGGCGGAACTGCCCGTGGAAGACGAAATGAAAGAAGTGGAGTTTCCCGACGAAGATCTCTTGAACATGGAAAATGACGTTTGGGAGATGTATTTTCATGGAGCTTCGAATTATCACGGAAATGGGATTGGAGTCGTGTTCAAAACTCCTTGTGGAGAATACGTCCCAATCGCAGTCAAGTTAGATTTCGACTGCACCAACAATGAAGCCGAGTATGAAGCTTGCATTAAGGGGTTAGAAGCAACCCTGGAAAAAGAGATAAAAGTCCTTAGGGTTTTCGGAGATTCCAATTTAATAGTCTCCCAAGCTCTAAGGAAGTGGAAAATTAAGGAAGAGCATTTGGTTCCTTACCTACAACGCTTGGACGAATTGGCTCAACAATTCGAGGATCTGTCTTTCCATTACTTGACCCGAGCCAAAAACTAGTTTGCTGATGCCCTTGCTACTTTAGCTTCCATGGTCAATGTAGAGGGGAATCAAATCATTCAACCTTTGACAGTTCGGCTACAGAAACAGCGGGCCCACATCATGAATTTGGTCTATGACAAGCCCTGGTTTTGGGACTTACAGAATTATCTTCAGAACAAGGCTTACCCAGATGGATCCTCTAAGACTGATCAACAGACATTGAGACAGTTAGCATTCAGATATTTCCTTACTGGGGAGTTCTATATAAAAAGAGTTGGAACGGTTTGCATCTAAGATGCGTAGACGAAGGGGAAGCTCAAACCATTATGGATTCCTTACACAACGGGGAGTCCGGTCCACACATGCATGGGATAGCTTTGGCTCGAAAGATTATGAACCTAGGTTATTACTGGTCAACTATGAATGCAGATTGTGTGAGGCACGCGCAGAAGTGCCATGAGTGTCAAATTTTTGCTAAGCTGCAAAAACAGCTTCCGGTCAATTTGAATCCCATTGCTTCACCCTGGCCCTTCGCAACTTGGGGCATAGATGTGATCAGAAAGATCCACCCAAAGGCTTCCAATGGTCATCAATTCATCCTTGTTGCTATGGATTATTTAACTAAGTGGATTGAGGCAGCCTCTTATTCGGTTTTGAATGCCAAGAAGGCGGCACAGTTCGTTCGTACTAACATCCTTTGTCGATACGGAACGCCATTCGAGATCATCACTGATAATGGGTCCCACTTTCAGAGTGAATTTTCGGATTTGTTGAAAGAAAAGAGAATCCAACATCATAAGTCCTCACCCTATCGTCCACAAACAAATGGGGCTGTAGAGGCTCCAAATAAGGCTATAAAAGTCATTTTGCAGAAGACAGTTCAAAAGCACAAAGCCTGGCACGAACAGTTACCAAATGCCCTATGGGGATATAGGACTTCAATCAGAACGCCCACCGGAGCAACTCCGTATTCCTTGGTATATGGTATGGAGGCTATAACACCCGCCGCCCGATCCCGAAAGACCCGACGGTGGATGCCACATTCGGTGCCGGAGGCACCGTCCTAACCTACATATAAATCATACAATCATATTATGAATTAGAAGTGACTTAGTATTCATAAGTTTAGCAAGTAATAATATTTTGTTTTGAAAATGATTTGGGAGAGTCCTACAGAAAAACTGCAAGAGTTTCCCCTAAAAATAGAAGTTGCCAAACATATGAATACAAAGCACTCCCAATTCCAAACTCCAAACCCCATCAAACTCCAATAACAACACAATAGCACTTCTATCATTTCATATCCTCAATAACATTTTAATATTCACCAATTAAATAGATGCATTTAAACATATCAACTTCTAATATTCTAACCATTAAATAAGTTCCAAGTTTATCTCCCAATATATACACCAAAATAATTTACAACAATATGCTTAAGTTATAAATTAACTAATACAGTCTCCAAAAATGTAATACTTATACATGCCATAATTCTTAGTTACAAAAAAAAAAAAAAAAAAAAAAATACTAAGTAACTACCAAAATATCTCTTCAGCTCTGATGCTACTCTTCAGGTCTTTAAGCAGCAAACACAATCTCCAGCCTGCGCGTGATAAAATCAACGCGCTGAATATAAAACTCAGTGGTGCTCATAAAACACAACAAACCAATGTTGTGATGACAACATACTAAAACAAATCATTTATATACATAAAATCATTAAATTTGAACATGTATTACATATGTACACCAACACATCATGCTTTAAAAATTCATTTGATATCATAAATACGTTGTGGTAAACTAAGAGTTATTAACATAATGCGATCTCATTTATTTCACTTCCTTAAAAATATTGTATAAGGGCTCACATACACTTAGGAGAAAAAGAAGCAGATAAGTTTTCATAGCTTATTCATAATGGCCTTAGGTCGCCAACCTTTTCATAACATATAGAGCACGTCCGCCCTAACATAAGACACCCACGTGCCTAGCATATGATCATAGCTTCTTATTATAATGGCATCAAATGCCGAGCATGCTCATCATACATAATAAAATCAAATCATGCATCAAATCCACACCAAGTATATTAGAGCCCAAAAACATTGCTCATAAAATCCATGTTCTTTAGTCTTCTCATAATAAAAACTTAATTTACACTTAAGTAATTCATAAAAATTCTCATACTTAAACAAAATGACTAAACATAGAAAATTTCCAACATTGACCTTTGCTGTGTTTTTAAAACATAACTTGAGTTATGGGTCTCCAAATTAAATGCAATCAGAGTCATTAGAAAGATAAGACAAAATCCTACAAATGTTATGAAGGGATCATAGCCCAGATCAATATGGAAGATAACAAAACAAAGCTAGGAACACAAACTAACAGACCAGACCTGATTCAGCAGAACCAAGTCCATTGTTTATTGAATTCATACTAAACCAAACACTCAAATTAAACCAATCTAGAACGAGAGAATTCTCAAGACACAGGGCAACAACTTTTATGAAGAACTTTGAACCGAATCTTGTCATTATAGTGGTCAAAATGGGCACTCAATTCAGTGATGCATGTGGCCCGACTCAAACAGAGTCAGTTTGGGTGTTTCAGCCATAAGTTGAGTTATATATCTCCAAATTGGACACAAGAGGATGGGTTGGAAAGCTAAGAGATAGACCTACACCTTTTATGAAGGACTTAGACACAAATGGAAATTAGAAAGGACCGAAAAATGGTCCTAAATCTCACTCAAAATCACATTTTTCCCAAATTCAGTTTACTTTAGCCATGAAAGGAACATGAACCACAAAGATACAAGGTAGAAATGTCTACCACAACATAAATACTCATCAAACATCATCCAAGAGCATGTAATGGCAACCAAAATTCAACAAATCAATCATTTCATACAAAATCTCAAAATATACACATAATAGCATAAAGGCACAAAATCAAAATTTGAGTAAGGTAAGTGTGTTTATGAACACTAACCTTCAAAACAAGCTTTAATCAAAGCTTCTCAAGCTTTGGTCTTGCCCTTATCTTTGTTAGAAGGCTCTCCACCCTCTACATGTAAGAAACTCAAAATCAAACAAAGAAAACAAATAAAAGAAGTAATTGGAGCATGATTAAGCATGTATATGCTAAAAGATAACTCTAACCCAAAAATAATTAACTTATCATAAAATCACTTACTTGACCCAAGTAGGAAAATCACCAAATTCCTTGAAATTAGTCACCAAAAATGACTTCTCTAGCTTGACTCTCTAAGATTTAGTACTTAAATCAAGTTGGATGGGTGAATTTGATGTGTTTACTTAGTAAGAATTGAAGAAAATGAAGAAGAAGAAGAAGAAGAAGAAGAAGAAGAAGGAGAAGGAGACGTGTAGGAAAAGGAGAAGAAGGACAAAATGTTGCTCAATAATTGATAGTTGCTTTTAATAAAGCAACTAAGGGGTATTTTGGTCTTTTCTCCAAATTGGAGGGTGTTTTGGTCTTTTCTCCAAATATTCTCCAATTAAATTCCTTCAAAATATTATTTATCTCCACAAAACTCTCTAATTTTCCTCCATAAAAAACAATTGCTCAAATTTCCTTACTTAATAACACACCATAATTCACTATTCACTAATTATCTAAATTCTCCAAAAATATTCCTTACTTTATACCCATAAAAACCATGCATACATGCTCCAAAAATATTAAATAAAATATAAAACATAAATAGTAATTTTTCCGAATAAAAAATAATACCAACTTCCAGACCGGTGGTACTATTCACAGACCGGTAAACCACTATTGAAACACAGGAAAAATGGGGCGTTACAGAGGTAGTGCTACCTGTTGAACTGGAAGTTCAGTCGGCAAGAATCATCCGGGAAAGCCAAATCAGCGAAGCAGATTGGGTCCAGAATTACCACCTCGAACTCCTGGGTATTGATGAGAAAAGGTTACAAGTGATCCACCGAACTCAGGTTTACCAGAGGAGAATGGCTAGGCATTTTAATAAGAAGGTCAAGGACCGAAGATTGGAAGAAGGTTGTTTGGTCTTGAAGGAAATTAGACAACCAGTCATAGACCCACGTGGGAAGTTCCGCCCTCATTGGGCTGGGCCCTACATTCTAAAGACAATACTGTCCGGCGGAGCCATCATTTTGACTGATTTAGATGGTTTGGAGTTCACAAATCCATGTAATTTAGATCAGTTGAAAAGATATTATGTGTAATTATAATCATTGCATGATGTAAAAAAGAGCTACATTAGACCTGATTCTCTTCGAAAAAAAGAAATTATGTATCGGAGATATGTAGGCAACCCTCTTTGGGCGCAGTCTAAACATTAATGAAAAAAAAAATCATTTCATAATTCATTCTTCTTTGCCAAAAAAAAAGAGGAAAGAAAAGAGAAAAGGAAAAACCCGCTAAGCTGAAAACTCGAAAAGGGCGGCTTAGGCAAAAGTATGAACGCCGGCAGGATTAGGTAGGGGCCTAACCATGTGGTGATCTCTAACCCAGGCCTTAAGGATAGCTCAGGTAACACCCGGAGTAATAACTGAATCAACAGAAGTGCCATCCACAATCGGAACAGTCTGGTCTATCCCCATTTGCCTCAAAACGCGCGAAGTGCAGTACCACATGCAATGTGTAAGGCCTAGTAGGTAAACTCGGGTGTGGTAGAAGCTAACCTGGATGAAGCGGGTGATGTCATACCAGGAAATATACCACAGCACCTCATTCGGACCCAACTCAATCAGCCATGAGGTCCATGCATCAGTAGACGGGTGAGTGATCAGGATCCTTCGCATACGATACTGAGAGGGGTTATAAGCCAAGAAAGTAGGAGCAGCAACCACTTGGAGGTGGTCCTTTAACCAAACCTGAGTATAGATCCTTTCTATTACGAAGGAATGAACCAAAAGAAAGAAGAGACAATAAGGTGTGAACCCCTCCCCCGAATATCACAGGCATATAAATGCATGTGACTAGGGCAGAAATGCATGTGAATGTATGAGTCGCCACCTTGTTTAATTATTTTAGGGTAAACTAGGAAAAAACCCTAAGTGACTCCAAGTTTTTAATTAACCTAATTGCTAGATTAACTATCCCAATGTAAAAAGGCACAATCTACGAACCTGAGGTGGATCCCGAGACCATGTCATGTTGATGAACTAACCGATGAATGAATGCTTTGCAAGGTAGATGATGTAATTGGACCAAATGAAAGTGTTTAAAGGATTTCGACTTGCTGCTCGAGGTTAAATCCCAAACGTGCCTACGTACTTCCGTTTGAATAGAAGATCAAAGTCGACGTAGTTCGATAGGCCTTTTTAAAAGGGCTTTGAATGGGTATGCTTAATGCATGAGTGTGTGTATGCTTCGTGCATTTTGTTTAGGCATTTTGCTTTAATTTAGGCATTTGTTGCCAAAAACGTGATTAATTTTAAGGCTTTCAGCCAAAAGATTGATTTAGGCAATTAGTTGCCGAAAAATTGATTGATTGGGCGTTTGTCGCCAAAATGCTTGATTTTAAGGCTTTTAGCCAAAAGATTGATTAATTTGAAGGCTTTTAGCCAAAATGAGTTGATTTAGGCAATTTGTTTGCCAAAAGACGATTATTGGGCGATTGTTGCCAAAATTGATTGATTTAAGGCTTTTAGCCCGAAGATTGATTAATTTAGGGCTTTTTGCCAAAGTTTTGATTTAAGCGATTTGTCACTAAAAGTGGTTAACCTTACTTATAGGCAATTTGTTTGCCGAAAGTGATCAACTGAATTGCAATGTAGGCAATTTATTGCCAAGAAAACATGTTTGAATTAAGGCCTTTTAGTCACAATTATTGATTAATTGGACTTAAACCGAATTGTTTGAAATAAAGGCGATTAAACCGTAGTTATTAATTAACTAGGTTATTTAGCCAATATTGTCGGATTTTAGGCTTTAATACCACGATTATTAATTAACCGGGTACTTAAGCTTAATTGTATTTTAATTGAGGCAACTTATTTGCCATATTGATGATATGAATGCATTTATGCAGTTGTAGAATTAGGAGTAGAAGAGAAGCATGCATGAAGTGCTAAAATTAAATAGGCAAAGTTTAGTTTATGTACCTGATTTAATCGACGGCCACTTCTTAGCTCCAGGTTAAGCTCCTCGTTAAGGGAATATTAATTAATTCAATTTTAGTGACCACTTAACAAAGCAAGAAAGCAATAAAGCTAAATAAAAAATGCATAAAAGCAGTAAAGAATCGCAAGGAGCGTAAGAGAGAAGGAGCGTCCGTCAACACAGACTGCGTGCCTCAAACTGAGTGCCGGGGACGATATTTATAGGCAAAATCGGACTGTTTCGGCGGCCTGGGCCTCTGGGTCCGGCGGCCTGAGCCGCCGGGTCCGGCGACCCGAGCCACCGGGGCAGGTGGGTTTGCTACTTTCTCGTTCCGGAGGCTTTTCCGGGAGTTCCGGACCTCCAAAAAATATTCCGGGACCAGTTCCGTGATCCTCGTAATTTTTCGGACGTTTCAAGTACCATATTGGCATACTTCCGATGAACTTTTTGAATGGCCTCCGGCCCGGCCGGACTGTTTGCAGTCCGGGAAAACTGGCTCTTTGAGCCTCAAAATTTGGGTATTCACAGTTGCCCCCCACCGGCAACCATAAAAAAAGATTTACAGGAGTCGGTGGTTGTCTGAAACACAAATTTTGAAGGTGAAAATCGGACGCGTCCTGAAGACCCGCCTTTTAGCTATTTGCTTATAAATAGCTTGAAATTCTAACTTTTCATTCATTCTTAACTTTCAAACTCAAAGACTTTTCTCAAATCCTCTCAACTTCCTCATCATGACTTCTCCGAGCGACAGCAGCGACGAGGATTTTCTGGAGTCTTTGGGGATTTCCCTCGAGGATGCCAATGTTACGGCGAATGTTGACACTCACGCCTCCGTAACCGGCATCTATGCCCGGGTAAGCTCCCTTTCACCTTTGCTTGTTTTAATTATTTCTTGGGCCTTAGAGGCCAAAATGTAGATCTTTGGGCCTCTGTGGCCAAACTGTGGATTTTTGGGCCTCTGTGGCCAACTGTGAATTTTTTGGGCCTCTGTGGCCAAGATGTGAATTTTTGGGCCTCTGTGGCCATCTATGAATTTTTTTGGGCCTCTGTGGCCAAAATGTGAATTTTTTCTATACTTACTGTTTTATTAGTATGCATGTTAGGGTAGAACGAGATATTATCCTTAGTAAGGAACCGAGGAGTAACTCTTAGATTGCTTTACCTTTTAGGACTCCCGTTTTAAATTGGATGTGGGAGAGAGCTCTGTGGCCGAGATTCTGATCGAGATATTCGATCAACATAACCCAGTTGGGGCGATTATCAGTCCGTCTTATCTGGGCTATCTGAGGCATTTTGACATGGGTCGGAGCAGCCATAAGGAGTTATTGTGTGCCTTGGCCGAGAGATGGTGGGACACCACCAATACTTTCCACTTTTCTTGGGGCGAGTTGACAATGACCCCTGCGGACTTTTCTGTGATCTCCGGGATCCCTTTTGGCATTCGGCCGATCGAGCTATATGATGACTGGAGGACAGACATCTCCCCTGACCGGATAGTGGAGCTGATCAGGATAGACCTGCCTCGGGTTGTTGAGCCAGGCTCTGCTACTCCTGCTTTGAGCGTTTCCAGACGCTGGTTATCCCTCCAGGCCCCTGACATCTTTGCTAGATACAGGTGGGGAGAGCTGACGGCTACTCAGGTGGCCAGATTCACTTTGTTGCTGCTGTTTGCTTTGACCTTTGGTCCAACAGGAAAGAGAAGTTTAATCCTTCTATCTTGAGGAGTTTGGAAAATCTGGCCCATTTGGAGGAGTATGACTGGGCCGGTGCTATTTTGAGCCGCATGTACGATGACATGTGTGATTTGAGTCGAGGCCACTGCAAACTCAGCGGGACCTACTACTTTTGGGAGGTAATGTAAAGAACATTCTTCCTTTCCGTGTTTTTCTGTTCGTCTTGATTTTTCTTTTTCACTGATTCTTTTTTTGTTCCGCAGACTTGGGCATTTGAGTACTTTCCTTACACTCGCCCAGAGCTACTTCATACTGATCTTGGATTAGGGTTGGTGCCTTCGGCTTGGAGATGGTACCGAACAAACCTTCATACTGTTCGGCGTAAGAAATCGCTGAAGGAGCTGAGAGCCTTTTTTGATACTTGCACTCTGGAGCAGGTATGTGCTTAATGATTCTCAGATATGTTAAATAAAAAGGATTTATTAACATATTTGCATCTTTTATAGGCCGAAATAGGGCCGTTGACTGCCCGTCTACAAAGCTGGATTCAGGCTGATCCCGATTTCCAGCGGTCAGATGCCTTGTCTCGGCGGAGGGTGGTCCTGTCGCACCCCGTCCTGCGGCGATATTATTTGGGCGAGAGAGTGGATATTCAGATAAAAGGCTGCCGTTCTGTCCCTTATTCCCCTCCTGAGGATATGCGAGCGGGTAAGCAGATGACACTCACCGCTGCTCATACTGAGGGTATTCCACGTGTGGAGTTCATCATGGGAGGAGATTATGATGAGTTCTGCAGGATCTCTTTGATGCAGCCCATTGGATCTCGGTTAGATGATTTTCAGAGGTCGGCTCCCTCCCAGCCGCTTAGCACCCGTTCTTCTTAGGCTTCGGGCCCCTCGACTAGGGTCCGTCTCGGGCTGGGCCTAGCCGCTCGGCTGGTCCTTACAAGGCTCCCCGGGCTATTTTGGAGGCTACCGGGCCGCTTCACCCAGACCTAGCCAATCTACGTCTTCCATACAACATTCCTTACTATCCTCCTGACAGCCCTCCAGCTCTTCGAGAGGTCTCCTTGGACAGTATGGATCGCCCGGCTCTTCCTTCCGAGGACATTACTGAGGTAAAGACTGAAAAATCTCTCACAAAAAAGATTCACAAGAGATTTGATATCGACTTGTATTTTCCTTTGTGTGATTTACAGGTTCCTGTTGGGTTGGTCAATCAGATGATGGAGCTGGTTCTCAGGATGCAGCAAGAACTAACTGCGGCCTGGACTCATATAGCCTTTGATGATCAGAGGAGGACTCATATAGTTGCTAGATTTTCCTGCTTTTCTTTGTTTTTCTTTTTTTTTTTGCATTTCTGTACTGAACTTTGCCTGTACCTGCACTTGGTTAGTACTGAAAATTTCATATGTATGCATGATTATCAAATTTGAAAAAAAATAGGATTTCCTTTCAGCCTATTTTATGGAAAAAAAATATATATTTTTTCTCTTTTAGTACTGAAAATAAAAAAAACTCCTCTTTTTTTTTATGGTACCGGAAAAAATAATTTTTTTTTTTTGGCGGTGGCCGCCGGCATCAGCGGCCGCTGCCGCCGGGTCCGGTGGCCGCAGCCGCCTCCGGGCGCTTTTTTTTCTATAAAAACTGTTTTTTTCTGTCTTTTTTCCAGAATTCATTCATCCTCGAAATTTGTGCCAGAAAAAGCAATTTTTTCTCTTTTCTCTTTTCCTTCCTTCTTTTCTTCTCAGAAAAACATGAATCCCTTTTTTAACCACAGCATGCACAGCTGGACTAGGAGTCTCTCCAAAGTCGAAAAGATCAACTTGGGGAGGTACGGTCTTTCTCCTATCATTACTCTTAGGGGGGTAGTAGTTGACTAGGATTTTTTACGGGCCTGTCTTAGAGTTTGGGACCCGGAGGCCCACGTTTTCCGGTTTGGGGCCATGATGGAAGAGATGTGCCCTCTTTTTGAGGAGTTTTGTGCTATTATAGGGTGCAACCCCAATGCCCCTTTAGTCAAGCATGAGGTAAAAATTGGGTATGTTCGGTCGTTTGAAAACCTGTTTCAGTTCAGTCGACCACAAGCTAGGGCTATGATTGTTGATGACTAGAAAGCAATTCTGCTGCCCCTGATTGATGAATTTTCAGAGGCTCGCTCAGACGACCCAGACCGGATGAGGCTGAGAATGCGGGCCTTGGTTTTCTGCTTATTGGCTGGTTTCTTGTTCAACCAGGACCCAGGCTTTGGGGATTTGCGCCTTTGCCCCATGGTTCGGCAAATGGAGGATATGGGTTGCATTGGTGGCATTGTGCTGGCAAAGACCATCAGGAGCCTTGACAAAGCTACTTTAGGCTTCGATGACTGGACAGTCTCTCCAATTATTCTCCAGGTATTTCCCCTTTCCTTTTCCTTATTCTTTTCTTCTTTTAGTTCATTCCTTTGTAATAGAAAGGATCCATTACTCAGGTTTGGTTGAAGGACCACCTCCAAGTGGTTGTTGCCCCTACTTTCTTGCCCTACAATCCCACTCAATATCGTATGCGGAGGATCCTGATCACCCATCCGTCTACTGATGCATGGACTTCATGGTTGATTGAGTTGGGTCCCAATGAGGTACTGTGGTTCATTGCCTGGTATGACAGCACCCGCTTTATCCAGGTTAGCTTCCGCCATACTCAGGTTTACCTTCTAGGCCTTACACACTGTACTTGGTACTGCGCTTCTCGCGTTTTGAGGCAGATGGGGATAGATCAGACTTTTCCGATTATGGATGACATTTCAGCTGATTCAGCCATTACCCCGGGTGTTACCCGAGCCGTCCTTAGGGCTTGGGTTAGAGATCATCATATGGTTAGGCCTTTACCTAATCCTGCCAGTGTTCAGACTTCTCCTGAGTATCGAGCCTGGTTCATTGCCACTGTCTGGCCGATTGAGAGACCAAGGAGGACCGCACTGCTGAGTGCACTCGAAGGTTGGGTTCAGACTGACGCTGATGATGAGATTGGGACTGGTGAGGAGATTGTGTTGGCTCCTCGGACAGGCGAGGTTGGACAGAGTTTGACAGCTAGGGATGACTCGGAGGATGTTGCCCCACGGAGGCAACGGGACACCTAGACTCTTATAGGCTTTTTGGACTTTTATTGTTTTTCCCTTATTTTTTTATTTGGGACTTGGACTTTGGATTTTTGGGATGTATGTTTTTTTTTTTTTTTTTTGCTTTGGACTTGGACTTAGACTTTGTTTATTTCGCTTGGACTCTTTTGCTTTCTGCTTGACTCCAGATTGTTTGACTTTACTGCTTAAATTGAGAATGTCATTTGGCTTTTAAGCTTTCCAAGCATTTTCCAACTTTATTTATTTAAGTTCTAATTTTTGCCTAAGCTGCCCTTTCGGGTTTTCAACTTAGCGAGCCCCGACTTTTGCCTAAGCCGCCCTTTCGAGTTTTCGACTTAGTGGGTTTTTCTCTTTTTTTTCACTTTTTTCTTTTCTTTCTTTTTTTTTTTATTTGGCAAAGAAGAAATGAATTATGAAATGATTTTTTTATTAATGTTTAGACCGCGCCCAATGAGGGCTGCCTACATATCTCCGATACATAATTTCTTTTTTCCGAAGAGAATCAGGTCTAATGTAGTTCATTTTACATCATGCAATGCATAATTACACATAGTATCTTTTTAACTGATCTAAATTACATGGATTCATGAATTCCAAACCATCCAAATCAGTCAAGATGACGGCTCCGCCGGACAATATTTTCTTCAACACGTAGGGTCCAGCCCAATGAGGACGAAACTTCCCACGTGGGTCCATGATTGGCTGTCTAATTTCCTTCAGGACCAAACAGCCTTCTTCCAGTTTTCGGTCTTTGACCCTCTTATTAAAATGTCGTGCCATTCTTCTCTGGTAAACTTGAGTTTGGTGGATTGCTCGCAATCGCTTTTCATCCATACCCAAGAGTTGCAAATGATAGTTCTCAGCCCAATCTGCTTCGCTGATCTGGCTTTCCCGGATAATCCTTGCCGACTGAACTTCTAGCTCAATAGGCAATACTGCTTCCATACCATATACTAAGGAATACGGGATTGCCCCAGTAGGCGTTCTGATTGAAGTCCTGTATCCCCATAAGGCATTTGGTAACTGTTCATGCCAAGCCTTGTGCTTTCTAACTGTCTTCTGCAAAATGACTTTTATAGCCTTGTTTGCAGCCTCTACAGCTCCATTTGTTTGTGGCCGATAGGGTGAAGACTTGTGATGCTGAATCTTCTTCTGCTTTAGCAGGTCAGAGAACTCACTTTAAAAGTGGGACCCGTTATCAGTAATGATCTCGAATGGCGTTCCGTACCGACAAAGGATGTTAGTACGGACGAACTGTGTTGCCTTCTTGGCATTCAAGACTGAATACGAGGCTGCCTCAGTCCACTTAGTGAAATAATCCACAGCAACCAGGATGAATTGATGACCATTGGAAGCCTTTGGGTGGATCTTTTCGATCACATCTATGCCCCAAGTTGCGAAAGGCCATGGTGAAGCAATAGGATTCAAATTGACCGGAGGCTGTCTTTGCAGCTTAGCGAAAATTTGACACTCATGGCACTTCTGCACGTGCCTCACGCAATCTGCGTTCATGGTTGACCAGTAATACCCCAGGTTCATGATTTTTCGAGCCAAGGCTATCCCATGCATGTGCGGACCGGACTCCCCATTGTGTAAGGAATCCATGATGGTTTGAGCTTCCCCTTCGTCTACGCACCTTAGGTGCAGGCCATTCCAACTCCTTTTATACAGAACTCCCCCGGTAAGGAAATATCCGGATGCTAACTGTCTCAATGTCCGTTGATCAGTCTTGGTGGATTCTTCCGGGTAGGCTTCATTTTGAAGATAGTTCTGTATATCCCAATACCAAGGCTTGTCATCCACCAAATTCATGACATGTGCTGGCTGTTTCTGTAGCCGAACTGTCAGAGGCCGAATGACTTGGTCTCCCCCTACATTAACCATGGAGGCCAAGGTAGCCAGAGCATCAGCAAACTGATTTTTGGCTCGCGGCAAGTAATGGAAGGATAAATCCTCAAATTGCTGAGCCAATTTGTCCAAGCGTTGTAGGTAAGGAACCAAACGCTATTCCTTAATTTTCCATTTTCTCAAAGCTTGGGAGACTATTAAATTGGAAATCCCCGAAAACCTTGAGGACTTTTATTTCCTTTTCCAGGGCTGCTTCTAACCCCTTTATGCAAGCTTCATACTCGACTTCATTGTTGGTGCAGTCGAAATCTAGTTTGACTGCGATTGGGACGTATTCTCCACAAGGAGTTTTGAATACGACTCCAACCCCATTTCCATGGTAGTTTGAAGCTCCATCGAAGTACATTTCCCAGACTTCACTTTCCAAGTTCAACAAGTCTTCATTAGGAAATTCTACCTCCAGCATTTGGTCTACGACTAGTAATTCCGCTAATTGATCAGCCAAGGCTCTGCCTTTCGCTGCACAAATTTTAAATCATAGGCTGCGAGCGCACCGACACCCACTTAGCTATCTTACAGTCAAGAACCGGCCTCTCCATAAGGAATTTCAAGGGTTCGATTCAGAAATGACATATGTGGTGTAAGACGAGAGGTAGTGCTGCAGCTTTGTACAGGCCCAGACTAGAGCCAAACACAACTTCTCTATCTTATTGTATTTTAACTCGTATTCCAGCATCCTTTTGCTGAGGTAATACACGGCATTTTCTACCCTTGTATCTTCTGCTTGTTGAGCTAGCATTGCACCCATCGCTTCTTCCATCACCAATAGGTACAATAGCAAAGGCTTTCCTAGCCTTGGTGGCTGTAAAACTGGTGGGGATAACAGATATTGCTTGACTTGGTCGAAAGCTTTCTGACAATCCCCATTCCATTTGACGGCTACTCCTTTTCTGAGTAATTTGAAAATCGGACCACAAGTATCGGCCAATTGATTAATGAACCGGCTGATGTACTGTAGCCTTCCCAGGAAACCCCGAACTTCTTTTTCCGTCTTTGGTGCTGGCATTTCCAGAATGGCTTTGGCTTTTGAAGGGTCAATCTCTATGCCCTTCCGACTGACCATATGCCCCAGAAATACTCCGGATGTAACTCCAAACAGACATTTTGCCGGGTTGAGCTTTATATTGTACTTTCGAAGTCTAAGGAAGAACTTCTCAAGTGCTGTTGTATGTTCTTCAGTTGTTTTTGATTTAACAACCATATCGTCCACGTACACTTCTACTTCTTTGTGAATCATGTCATGGAAGATGGTCGTTGACATTCTTTGATAGGTTGCCCCAGCATTTTTGAGCCCAAAAGGCATGACCCTGTAGTAGTAGGTTCCCCACTCCGTGATGAATGTCGTCTTCTCTTTGTCTGGCAAATGCATCATTATTTGATTATACCCGACAGCGAGATCAGTCAAGGAGACCATCTCGTATCCCAGCCATTCGATCTACCAGCAAGTCAATATATGGCAGGGGGAAGTCGTCCTTCGGATATGCTTTATTCAAATCCCGGTAATCCACACACATTCTGACTTTTCCATCCTTCTTAGGAACCAGTACTATGTTTGCTAGCCACGTCGGGTAGGCGATGGGTTCTATGAACTTATTTTCCAGTTGCTTGGCCACTTCCTCCTTGATTTTCAAGGACCATTCTGTTTTCAGCCTTCTTAGCTTCTGTTTTACTGGCTTAGCCTCAGGGTATACTGGAATCTTGTGCACCACTATTGCCGGGTCAATTCCCGTGATGTCACTTGCCTTCCACATGAAACAATCAGCAAACTTCTTCAAACATCCACTGACCTGTTCCCTGTTCACACAGTCAGATGCAATGTATGTATGCTCATTTTCGTCTTTGCCAATTATTATTTTTTCCTCTTCATTTTTTATTTCATTTACTTCTTTTTCATTTTTGCTTGGAAATGCTTGGAAAGATAGACACGCGGGGTAGTCAAGAATTTGCAAGCCTTTATTGATTATGACGGAGTCATCCTCAAAGATTACATCAAATTTGAAATCTGGATCTTCTAGATCTGATACAGACGACTCAGAACTGGAACTGGACTCTGACTCGGTTTCAGACTCGGGGTTAGTACAGGACTTTATTACAGATTTTGACTCTTGGTTTGACTCGGGAGGGGGTTTATCAGCAGCGCGCCCCTCCTCGGCGTACCAGTTGGTGAGAGGCCCTTCGTACGGCTTGATTAGGCTCAGCAGGTCTTGATTCCCATCACTCCCTGTAATGACTGCAACCTCGTCAAAGAGACTGGGCTGCATGAAGTCTTCTGCTTCCAGTTCAGTTACTGTTTCAGGCTTATTACCCCAGACATCAGAAAATATTTCTAACCCAGGCAGCATCTTCTTAGCAGTCGGGCAGCGGAATGGTTTTTGGAAGCCATGATAAGGAATCGTTTCTCCCGGTTTGCAAAAGTAACCATTCAAAGTCAAGAGGTAAGGCCGCATCTGTATACTCTCCTTCCTACCCCTTCTAGTTCTCTCAGCATGGTCTTCATCAGTGGGCTCATACCCCAGTCCAAAGGTCCCTTCATTCACTGGACATTCCCAAGCTTGCAGTGCAGGATATGTCTTCCCGGACCTTGCCATAATCATTCCTGGCAGATAGGACATCTTCAGCATTAAAGGCACTATGCAGTTTATTTGCACCGTCTCGAAATCAAAGAGAATTCGAGAGCTTGTAGTCTTTCCTTCTATAAACTGCACAGTGTCATATTGAAATCCCGAGAGGGGTAAATTGGCAGTTTCAGGGTTGACCTCAAAGAGAGGCTGGCCCTTTGGCTTCTTGAGCTGACTATAGTCGTCCCCCTGGATAGTGATAACCTTGTCCTCATACGGAAACTTGACCTTTTGGTGTAGGGAGGAGGGCACTGCCTTAGTATGGTGTATCCATGGTCGGCCTAGAAGCAGGTTGAAGCTAGTTGGTACATCAATTACCTGGAATGGGACCTCCATCACTGCCGGCCCAACTGTTAACTTTAACGTAGCAACCCCCAACACTTCCCTCCGGGTGCTGTCGTAGGCTTTGACTATTTGGTCTGAGGGAGTGAAATCTGTTTCTTCCAACCCTAGACAGCTGGCTACCCTCAGTGGGCAGACGTTCAGTGCTGACCCATTATCAATGAGAACCATGGGCACAGTCTTTTCGCTGGTTTGAACTGTGACGTAGAGGGCATTATTGTGACTGCCTCCCTCCTTGGGTAAGTCGTCATCAAAAAACCTGATGCTTTGCATCTTTGATGATTGAGTGAGGGTGGATACCAGCACTTCGGGGCTAACTTCCACCGATGTTTGAAGCTGACTCAAAGCCTTGCAAAGAGCTTGGCGATAAGGAAAGGATGATGCCAGGAGTTCCCAAATCGATACCCTAGCTTGTGTGTTTTTTAACTGTGAAAGTACCGGGTCTTCCTTTGGCTCTTCGGCCCTCTGGTAAGGCTTATTTTGGACTTTGTCCAAGACCAATGGTTCATTCTATCTCCTGCTCTGGGTTATAGCATCGACCTCTTCAGTTAGGTCATTTAGATCCAGGACACAGATGTCATTCATTTCTAGGAATAGCTCGAAAGGATCGATCAATTCCTGGTCGGAAACAATAGCATTTACCCCGTGGCTTGGTAAGGGATTAGTGCTAATGTTTTGCTTACTTCTTGGAATAATGGAACCGTTGTCCACCAGGTCTTGGATGCGATTCTTAAGCGTCCAGCTGTGAATACTCAAATTTTGACCTTGCTACAGTAAATTTGACTTTTCTACAGTGTCAATGCCGGACTGCAAACAGTCCGGCCGGACCGAAGGCCATTTTGGACATTTACTGGAAATATGTCAATATGGTACTTGAAACGTCCGGAATTTCACGAGGATCGCAGAACCGGTCTCGGAATAATTTTTGGAGGTCGAAAACTCCCAAAAAAGCTCCCGGAACGAGACATGGTGGCCACCACCAGCTACGGCGGCGCCGGCCGCCGGACACGGCGGCAGCTGCCGCCCCACCGCCTGGGCGGCACCTGCCGCCCCACCGACTGGGCGGCACCTGCCGCCCTGGACCCGAAAATGGCCTATAAATAGACCATTTTCAGCCTATTTTTGAGACCCCGGTCTGTGTTGATGGACGAATCCTTCTCCCTTTCACGCTCCTTGCATTTTCTTTACCGCTTTTTGCATTTAATTTAATTTTTATTGCATTTTTATTGTGATATTTGGACATTAAAATTAAACAAATTAAAATTAATTAATATTTCCTAAGCGAGGAGCTTAATCTGGAGTTAAGAAGCGGTCGTCGATTAAATCAGGTATGTAAACAAAACTCTGCCTATTTAATTTTAGCACTTCATGCATATTTCTCTTCTACTCTCAATAATTCTATAACTGCATAAATGCATTCATGTTATCATTTTTGGCAAATAAACTGCTTTAATAAAACATGATTAAGTTTAACGCCCGGTTAATTAATAACCGTGGTAGTTAAGCTTAAATCCGACAATATTGGTTAAAGAGCCTAGTTAATTAATAACTATGGTTCGATTGCCTTTATTTCGAACAATCTCGCCTAAAAGTCCAATTAATCAATAATTGTGGCTAACGGCCTCATTTAATCACGTTTTTTGGCAACAAAATTGCCTACATTTAATCAATCAATTTTGGCAACTAATTGCCTACGGTCTAATCGATTTTTAGCAAACAAATTGCTTATAAATGAGATTAACCATTTTTTTTAGCGACAAATCGCTTAAAATCAATCTTTTGGCAAAATGCCTTAAAATCAACCATTTTCGGCTCAAAGCCGTAAAATCGACATTTTTGGCAAAATGCCTTAAAATGAACCAATTTTCGGCCAAAGGCCTAAAATCAACCATTTTAGCGACAAATCGCGTAAAATCGACATTTTTGGCAAAATGCCTTTAAAATCAACCATTTTCGGCTCAAAGCCGTAAAATCGACATTTTTGGCAAAATGCCTTAAAATGAACCAATTTTCGGCCAAAGGCCTAAAATCAACCATTTTAGCGACAAATCGTTTAAATCGAACATTTTGGTAAATTAATTGCCTAAATCAACTCATTTCGGCCAAAGGCCCTAAAATCAACCATTTTGGCGACAATCGCCTAAATTACACATTTTAGCAAACAAATTGCTTAAATCAACACTTTTTGGCCAAAGGCCTTAAAATCAATCATTTTGGCGACAATCGCCCAATCACATCATTTTGGCAAACAGATTGCCTAAATCAACCATTTTGGCTAAGAGCCTTAAAATCAACGACTTTGGCGACAAATCGCCCGACAACCGTTTTTGGCACAAATGCCTTAAAACCAACACATTTGGCGACGAACGCCTAATCGAATCAATCGATCTTTTGGCAAAATGCCTAAACAAAATGCACGAAGCATACACACTTATGCACAAAGCATACACACTTATGCACAAAGCATACACACTTATGCACAAAGCATACACACTTATGCACAAAGCATACACACTCATGCATAAAGCATACCCATTCAAAGCCCTTCAAAGAAGGCCTATCGAACTACGTTGACTTTGATCTTCCATTCAAATGGAAGTACGTAGGCACGTTCGGGATTTCACCCCGGGTGGCAAGTCGAAATCATCAAAATCACATAAACATTTCATTTGGTCCAATTACATCATTCACCTTGCAAAGCATTCATCCATCGGGTAGTTCATCAGCATGACATAGTCTCGGGATCCATCTCGGGTTCGCAGACTGTGCTTTAAACATTGGGATAATTAATCTAGTAACTAGATTAATTAAAATTGGAGTCACTTAGGGTTTTTTCCTAGTTTACCCTAAAATAATTAAACAAGGTGGCGACTCATACATTCACGTGCATTTCTGTCCTTAGTCAGATGCATTCATATGCTTATGACATTTGGGGAAGGGGTTCACAGTTTGGCGACTCTGCTGGGGAAATTAATTATGTAATCTTTTTGCATAAAAGTGGACTACAATTGCTGTGTAAACTAACCTGCCCTTCTTTAGGGTATTATTTTACAATGCTTTGTTTTGCAGGGTATCCTAGCACGAATCAAGTGTTCTTTCTTTAAGAATACTTGATGAGGAAATTTGAACTTAATTGAAACATTTAATTAAGACATTAAAACTTGTTGATTTATTTGCACGATTGAGAATCTTTTTCTCCATTGCATAAAAAATGAACTTCAAATGAATTTCTTCTCTTCTGTTCAAACTTCTGAGTCTGGATAGCAAGTAGCGCTGATCGGCAGGTCTCTTTGATTATGCCGACGGACAGCCAAAGCGTCCTCCCTGTTACCACAAACCATCTCTAATCCTTTTGGAGGTGGCCCATGAGTATGCGTACCGTTGGACCCACGCGAAACTCTTTGTTTCACATGTGGTTAGGTATATCCATGCTCAAGGTTCAAGGGTCCCTTAATAAGCCAATTCTCTATTTGTGTCATAGCCTATAGAACTTATCCTTTAGGACTGTATGCACCCGATGATGCTGAATCATTCCATTAAAAATGGATTATGTTGTGATGTTGTGCGCATTCACGCATTCATCCCATATTTCAAAAAAAAAAATTCCATTTCAAAGTTGAAAATCACATTTTGGTCCCCGAGACCTAGAAAATTACATTTTGGTCCTTAGACATCAAAAATTCTCAATTTGGCCCCAAAGGCCTAAAAATTCCTAATTTGGCCCGAAAGGCCCAAAAATTCTCAATTTGGCCACAGAGGCCCAAAAATTCACATTTTGGCCATGAAGGCCCAAAAATTCCCAATTTGGCCCCAAAGGCCCAAAAAATTCACAATTTGGCCTAAGGCCCAAACATTCACAATTTGGCCACTAAGGCCCAAAACTTGACAATTTGGCCACAGAGGCCCGAAAATTCACAATTTGGCCACTAAGGCCCAGAAACTCACATTTTGGCCTCTAAGGCCCAAAAAATCTCGATTTGGCCCTAAAGGCCCGAAAATTCCCATTTGGCCCATAAGGCCTGAAAATTCCCATTTGGCCCATAAGGCCCAAAAATTCACGATTTGGCCACTAAGGCCCAAAAACTCACATGTTGGCCCATAAGGCCCAAAAATTCACAATTTGGCCACTAAGGCCCAAAAACTCACATGTTGGCCTCAAAGGCCCAAAAATTCACATTTTGGCCCCTAAGGCCCAAAAAAAAAAAAAAAATTTCTTGAGAACTTAGGGCCTTTCGAAAAGTCGAGGTATCCAGCCCTAAACATTCTACCTTACATATCATATCCCGTTGGGTCCTATCCTAGGTGTCCTAGCATACCAACATTACCCTACCTCACAGTATCTCACATACCCTATGCAAACACCTTATATAGGATAGTCTAATCATTTTGACTATGTCCTTTCACAGGTACCCCTCCAAGGACCACCCATACCCAGCCACACCTACAGTGCTATCACCAACCCCACCAACTTCAACTGCACCAATGGCATCCCTTATTGACATCAAAAACCTCATGGAACAAATGGAAGCCAGAATGGAGGCTAGAATGAATGAAGCATTGGCTGCCCAGAGGACTGCACTAATAGCTGAACTAGGTATGGGTAATGGAAATGGGGCTTCCGCTGGGGGAAGTGGACCTGCTACCTCCAATCAGGGACCTGGTATTGAACCGACAAACCCTACCCTTAACCTGGATGACATACCCTCTGGAACTGCTTCTGAGCTGGAAGCTGAGAAAATGAGAGAGAAACTAGAACTCCTGGAAAGGTCTATTACTGCCCTTAAGACACACAAGGAAGTGGTGGACATGGACTCCTTGTCCTTGTTCCCCGAAGCGAGACTACCAACAAAATTCAAAATGCCCAACATGGATAAGTTTGACGGAATCACTTGTCCCAAAACGCACTTGAGAATGTATGTGGGTGCCCTCAACCCGTTTGGCCTGAACAGCGAGCTCCTTGCTCAGTTGTTTCAGCAATCTTTGACTGGTGCTGCATTAAGATGGTTTGTAAGCTTGGATCATTCCAAAATGAAGAATTGGGAGGACATATGCAATGCTTTCAACATGCAGTACCATTATAATATCGAAGTGGATGTTACCCGGAGGGAGCTAGAAACCACTAAACAAAAGAACAATGAGCCCTTCTCCTCATTCCTTTCGAAGTGGAGAGCCAAAGCTTCTCAAATGATCAACCGACCCTCTGAACAGGAACAAGTTGACATAATAATCAAGAATTTACTGCCTGTCTACCAGTCACAGCTTCAAACACAGTACTTGCCTACGTTCCAATCGCTCATTGCGACTGCAACTAAGGTGGAAGACTTAATCCAGTTGGGTCAGCTCAAAGAAGACTCATACAAGAAGCAGAATCATGCTGGGTTCAGTGAGACAAATGAAATAGCCAGTATAATCCCCACAAATCCTTTACGTGTTGGGAATTTGGGGAACAATCAGCCAAGGAGGCAATATGCTGATCTCGGCATGCCAATCCTTTTGGTATTCCGAGAAGCAATGAAAGCAAATTTACTGAAGCCCTTAGAAGCAAGGCTATTACCAAACCCCCTGCCCCAGAATTTCAAAGCCAATGAATACTGTGAGTACCATCAAGGACATGGGCATAAGATCGAATCATGCTGGACTTTGAAAAACCGTCTACAAGACCTGGTTGACAATGGGTCTATCATCCCCAAGAGCAAGCTGAATAACAACCAATCCCTTGCCTAACCATGGGATTAATGCAAAAAAAAAAAAAAAATTGCTGAACAAGAATCGTTCGATCCTTTCGAACTTTTCTTAGAAATGAATGAAGTTTGTGTCAGAGAAGGTTGAGATCAAACCTCCAAAAGAACAAAAGAATTGTTCAAGACCAACAACAACATGTCTGATTGATTAAAGCATCAAGAAGAACAAAGTCACTACAGTCAATCCGATCCTAGTCCATCATAGTCCACCTAGAGTCTATCTTTTAGGGCCTAGTTTCTTTTTTCTTTTCATTTTCATTTCCATTCAAGTTTTCATTCAATTCAAATTTGTAAATCTAAGTGTCTTTTGTACACAAATTTTGTCTTATCAATAAAAAGGGATCAGTTTACGTTCCAATCATGTTTATACTCTCTCTCTATCTTTTCCTGTGAAAGCACAAAAAAAAAAATCAAAAAAATAATGAAAAAAAAATGATGATAAAAAAAAAGATAATAAAAATTGGCAAAGAAAAATGCATTCATCCATTCATTTGCTCTGCATCAATCAAAGCTGGGGGCATCTTAAGAAGCACCATCAAAGGGGAAGTTTTGAAGGGTAATCATGGAAAGGATCCAGCAAAGGGTACGCAAGACTTCAAACAGTACCGAGACAAAGCCGATTGAAGGGGATTAGGGCCAGAATGGTTTCTCCGAAAACCCAAGGATGGAAGATGCTCCGATAGAGAGGTGTCTGAATTTTGAGCTTAAAAGCAACAGAATAAAGAAGTTATGCTTGGAATTGGGTTGGGTCTGCACGAAGTCGCAATGCTATCCATACACTACTCAAGTCATCTCAGAATCAAGTTGCCTCGAAATTCTTTATGGAGAGGCTGCTTCTAAGTAAGCAAAAGGAAAAACGGGACAAAAGGAACCCCTGGTCAAAAGGAAGCAAACAAAGCAAAAAGAAAAAAATGGGTCAAAAGGAACTTCTGCACAAAAGAAAGAAATCAAAGCTACAGGAAATCAAGTTGTCAAGAACGGGTCAACTACAAACTCTCCGACAAATTCAAGCCCATCAAGGGTAGAGGACAAATCATTTCAGCCATAAGGACAAAGACCAAGCGGCTGCTCACATTTTGAAAAAGCAAGTTAAAAGTAGTCATTTCCACAAATTGGATGACAACAAACACCTTGAAAATCGAGCGCCAAGCATGGCACAAATACAAGTGTCCTTAATAAACAAAGACCATTTCTCAAAACAAGGAAAAGGAAGAGTCTCCTCAAAATTCCTTATGGAGAGGAGAACCATTGAGGAAATAAGTTTCAAATTCAGAGGAAGATAAAGTTCAAGAAAAGGAATCAAATTAACCTCAAGAATTCAAACATGGCGAAGCCACAGAAGCATAAAAGCTTCTTCGACACTCAAGCCACTCAAGTTACCACCACAATGTGGGTATTCAAAACTCTTTGTGATGAATACAAGTCATATTTCAGTCAACCAGTGGTAAAACCGCTACAACAACAGAGCCAGATTCGCCTAGGGTCATCACTATCATGCGAGCTCGAGTCAATAAGTTGATTCAACATCATCAAAGTCAGGAATGAATCCCGTAAAGACATCAACTCAGGAAGGAATCCCGCAAAGACATCAAGCCGGGAAGGTAACCCGCGAAGAAATCAAGTCAGAAATGAATTCTGCATCAACATCAAATCGGGAAGGAATGCCGCAAAGACATCAAGTCGGGAAGGAATCCCGCAAGGACATCCGGTCGGGAAGGAATCCCGCAAAGACATCAAGCCAGAAATGAATTCTGCATCAACATCAAGTCGGGAAGGAATCCCGCAAAGACATCAAGCCGGGAAGGAATCCCGCAAAGAAATCAAGTCAGAAATGAATTCTGCATCCACATCCAGCCGGGAAGGAATCCCGCAAAGACATCAAGCCGGGAAGGAATCCCGCGAAGAAATCAAGTCAGAAATGAATTCTGCATCAACAATCAGATCGAAAATGAATTCCACAATCAGCATCAAGTCGGAATTAAATTTTGCCCCAACAGCAAGTCATTCCGCACCAAGTTGGAAATAAATTCTGCACCAAGCCGGGAAAGAATCCTGCGAAGAAATCAAGACAGAAATGAATTCTGCATCAACATCAAGTCGGGAAGGAAATCCTGTAAAGACGTCCAGCTGGGAAGGAATCTCGCAAAGACATCAAGCCGGGAAGAAATCCCGCGAAGAAATCAAGCCGGAGATGAATTCCGCACCAAGCCGAGCACGAAGTTCGCATCCCAGAAGGAACTACGAAAGACCTGATTCTCCCCATCCCCCGAAGAGTTCTTGGAGATACGTAGGCAGCCACAAAGGCGCGGTCACAAACATAAGTTTGCATCATAAAAAGCATTTTCTCTTTGCCAATATAAAAAATATATAAAAATATATATATATATATAAAAAGCGAAGAAAAAAAAATAAAAGCTGGAGTTGAAAACCCGAAAGGGCGGCTTCAGGCAAGAATTGAGCCCGCTAGGCTGAAAACCCGAAAGGGCGGTCTAGGCAAAATTTAGGGCAAAGAGCCTGCTAGAGTCGAAAACCCGAAAAGGTGGCTACTAGGTAAAAAAAAAAAAAAAAAAAAAAACAAAACAAAACAAAAAGTGCTTTCATGAATTCTTTTAGAGAGTCCATTTTTGTAGGATGAACACTAAGTTCCTTCGAGTCAAAATTCACTACAAGAAAAATTTGAGTCTCTAAATCGAGTCTCTAAAATCAAGTCTCCATCACCAGTGGTCATTCCACAAGGAGTAACAAAAAATTGAGTCATTCTCAAAAGTTCATTTTGAAAGCGTCACTCTTTGAGTCATTCCTCGAGAAAAAAAAAAAAAAAAAAAAAAAAAAGAGGAAAATGTCAATCCCCGGGGTTTCCAAAACAACCCTAAAAATGTCAAACATAATCGTTGAGAGGTAATTCTTTAATACCTCGTCTCCACTCGGACCATCATTTCTTCGATCCTTTCAGACAAGCGATGTCATCAACATTGTCTGTTTCCTCGAGTCATATAAGTGACTTTGTTCTCTTTGATTCCTCAATCGATTGGACAAGTACAACACCGATGTTTTGAAGTATTCCATGGTCAGCACCATTCTGGGGGCAAGAAGTGATAAGAACCTTCACCATTCTCCCATCACAGAAGTAATCACGGAATTTCTAGTCTTTCATTAAGTAGAAATTCTATTTCAGCTAATAAAGGCATCAAACAGGGGGCGAAATCCTCCAGGTCAGATTCAGGGGCGAGTGTTAACATACACAACCCAGGGTGAAACCCAACTATCGTCGACCTCTTTTTTACATAAAACCTAGGGTGAAACCCTAACCAATAGCCAACCATTCTTCATCCAAAACCAAGCCATTTGATCATTTCGACTTTAGGTGGACCCTTGGTTCTCAAAGAAAAAAAAAAAAAACACAAAAATAAATCAAATCTCTTTTCGAGCCCTCTAAGAGGCAAAACATCTTTTCAAGTCCTCTAAGAGGCAAAATTTCTTTTTAACTCCTCAAAGAGGCTAAAACATCTTTAAGTTGCAAATATAATTCCATGCATTTGATCATTTCATAAAAAAAAATAATAATAATAATAATAAAATAAAAATCACATTCGGCCGCAGAGGCCCAACAATCACAATCAGGCCCCAGAGGCCCAAAGAATCACAATCAGGCCACAGAGGCCCGAAAATTCACATTCAGGCCCCAGAGGCCCGAAGAATCACATTCAGGCCAAAGTGGCCCGAAAAATCACATTCAGGCCCCAGAGGCCCGAAAAATCACAATTCAGGCCACAGAGGCCCGAAAAATCACATTCAGGCCCTAGAGGCCCGAAAAATCACATTCAGGCCCCGGAGCCCCGAAAAATCACAATTTAGGCCACAGAGGCCCGAAAAATCACAATCAGGCCCCAGAGGCCCGAAAAATCACAATTCAGGCCACAGAGGCCCGAAAAATCACATTCAGGCCCCAGAGGCCCGAAAAATCACATTCAGGCCCCAGAGGCCCGAAAATCAATCACATTCAAGCCCCAGAGGCCCGAAAAATCACATTCAGGCCCCAGAGGCCCGAAAAATCACATTCAGGCCACAGAGGCCCGAAAAATCACATTCGGCCGCAGAGGCCTGAAAATTCACAATTCGGCCTAAGGCCCGAAATTCAAAACTCAGCCTAGGGTCCGAAAATTCACAACTCAGGCTAAGGCCCCACAATCCCAATTTGGCCCAAGGTCCGAGTTTCGCCTTCAAAATTTGCTCCTTCAGACGGCCACTGGCTCTCATAAATCATTTTTATGATAGCCAGTGGGGGGCAACTGTGAATACTCAAATTTTGACCTTGCTACAGTAAATTTGACTTTTCTACAGTGTCAATGACGGACTGCAAACAGTCCGGCCGGACCGAAGGCCATTTTGGACATTTACTGGAAATATGTCAATATGGTACTTGAAACGTCCGGAATTTCACGAGGATCGCAGAACCGGTCCCGGAATGATTTTTGGAGGTCGGAAACTCCCAAAAAAGCTCCCGGAGCGAGACATGGTGGCCACCACCAGCTACGGCGGCAGCTGCCGCCCAGCATGGGCGGCACCTGCCGCCCCACCGACTGGGCGGCACCTGCCGCCCAGCCTCTTGGGCGGCAGCTGCCGCCGAGCCAGGCGGCACCTGCCGCCCTGGACCCGAAAATGGCCTATAAATAGACCATTTTCAGCCTATTTTTGAGACCCCGGTCTGTGTTGACGGACGAATCCTTCTCCCTCTCACGCTCCTTGCGTTTTCTTTACCGCTTTTTGCATTTAATTTAATTTTTATTGCATTTTTATTGTGATGTTTGGACATTAAAATTAAACATATTAAAATTAATTAATATTTCCTAAGCGAGGAGCTTAATCTGGAGTTAAGAAGCGGTCGTCGATTAAATCAGGTATGTAAACAAAACTCTGCCTTTTTAATTTTAGCACTTCATGCATATTTCTCTTCTACTCTCAATAATTCTATAACTGCATAAATGCATTCATGTTATCATTTTTGGCAAATAAACTGCTTTAATAAAACATGATTAAGTTTAACGCCCGGTTAATTAATAACCGTGGTAGTTAAGCTTAAATCCGACAATATTGGTTAAAGAGCCTAGTTAATTAATAACTATGGTTCGATTGCCTTTATTTCGAACAATCTCGCCTAAAAGTCCAATTAATCAATAATTGTGGCTAACAGCCTCATTTAATCACGTTTTTTGGCAACAAAATTGCCTACATTTAATCAATCAATTTTGGCAACTAATTGCCTACGGTCTAATCGATTTTTAGCAAACAAATTGCTTATAAATGAGATTAACCATTTTTTAGCGACAAATCGCTTAAAATCAATCTTTTGGCAAAATGCCTTAAAATCAACCATTTTCGGCTCAAAGCCGTAAAATCGACATTTTTGGCAAAATGCCTTAAAATGAACCAATTTTCGGCCAAAGGCCTAAAATCAACCATTTTAGCGACAAATCGCGTAAAATCGACATTTTTGGCAAAATGCCTTTAAAATCAACCATTTTCGGCTCAAAGCCGTAAAATCGACATTTTTGGCAAAATGCCTTAAAATGAACCAATTTTCGGCCAAAGGCCTAAAATCAACCATTTTAGCGACAAATCGTTTAAATCGAACATTTTGGTAAATTAATTGCCTAAATCAACTCATTTCGGCCAAAGGCCCTAAAATCAACCATTTTGGCGACAATCGCCTAAATTACACATTTTAGCAAACAAATTGCTTAAATCAACACTTTTTGGCCAAAGGCCTTAAAATCAATCATTTTGGCGACAATCGCCCAATCACATCATTTTGGCAAACAGATTGCCTAAATCAACCATTTTGGCTAAGAGCCTTAAAATCAACGACTTTGGCGACAAATCGCCCGACAACCGTTTTTGGCACAAATACCTTAAAACCAACACATTTGGCGACGAACGCCTAATCGAATCAATCGATCCTTTGGCAAAATGCCTAAACAAAATGCACGAAGCATACACACTTATGCACAAAGCATACACACTTATGCACAAAGCATACACACAGACAAAGCATACACACTTATGCACAAAGCATACACACTTATGCACAAAGCATACACACTCATGCATAAAGCATACCCATTCAAAGCCCTTCAAAGAAGGCCTATCGAACTACGTTGACTTTGATCTTCCATTCAAATGGAAGTACGTAGGCACGTTCGGGATTTCACCCCGGGTGGCAAGTCAAAATCATCAAAATCACATAAACATTTCATTTGGTCCGATTACATCATTCACCTTGCAAAGCATTCATCCATCGGGTAGTTCATCAGCATGACATAGTCTCGGGATCCATCTCGGGTTCGCAGACTGTGCTTTAAACATTGGGATAATTAATCTAGTAACTAGATTAATTAAAATTGGAGTCACTTAGGGTTTTTTCCTAGTTTACCCTAAAATAATTAAACAAGGTGGCGACTCATACATTCACATGCATTTCTGTCCTTAGTCACATGCATTCATATGCCAGTGATGTTTGGGGGAGGGGTTCACACCAGCACGCTTCAGTTTTGTGCCCATGACCCTGATGGTAGTCACAGTATTCGTCTGCTCTGTAGTTCCTTGGTAATGGGTTGGGAGGTGGCCTTGCTTCCAAGGGCTTGATGTAGTGTGAACCCCTCCCCCCGAAATATCATAAGCATGTGAATGCATGTGACTAAGGGCAGAAATGCACGTGAATGTATGAGTCGCCACCTTGTTTAATTATTTTCGAGTAAACTAGGAAAAAACCCTAAGTGACTCTAATTTTTAATTAACCTAATTATTAGATTAATTAACCCAACGTTAAGGCACGGCCTACGAACCCGAGGTGGATCCCGAGACTATGTCATGCTGATGAACTAACCGATGAATGAAATGCTTTGCAGGGTGAATGAAGTAATTGGACCAATTGAAATATTTAAGTGATTTTGACTTGCCGCTCGGGGTTAAATCCCTAACGTGCCTACGTGCTTCCGTTTGAATGGAAGATCAAAGTCAACGTAGTTCGATAGGCCTTCTTTGAAGGGCTTTGAGGGTGTATGCTTAATGCATGAGTGTGTATATGCTTTGTGCATGTTTGTTTAGGCATTTTGCCAAAGGATCGATTGATTCGATTAGGCATTCGTCGCCAAAAATGTTGGTTTTAAGGCATTTGTGCCAAAAATGGTTGTCGGGCGATTTGTCACCAAAGTTGGTATTTGGGCTTATTATTGCCAAAATTGATGTTCGGGCTTATTATTGCCGAAAGACGTTTTGTTGGACGATTTGTCGCCAAAATGATGTTTGGGCTTTTTATTGCCAAAATTGGTGTTCGGGCTTATTATTGCCGAAAATTGATGTTTGGGCTCATTGTTGCCAAAATGATTGATTTTAAGGCTTTTAGCCAAAATGTGTTGATTTAGGCAATCTGTTTGCCAAAATGATGTGATTGGGCGATTGTCGCCAAATTGTTTGATTTAAGGCCTTTGGCCAAAATGTGTTGATTTAGGCAATTTGTTTGCCAAAATGATGTGATCGGGCGATTGTCGCCAAAATGATTGATTTTAAGGCTTTTAGCCAAAATGAGTTGATTTATTTAAGGCATTTGGCCAAAATGATGTGATCGGGCGATTGTCGCCAAAATGATTGATTTTAAGACTTTTAGCCAAAATGAGTTGATTTATTTAAGGCATTTTGCCAAAGAATTCTGATTTAAGCGATTTGTCGCTAGACAGTGGTTAATCTAATTTATAGGCAATTTGTTTGCCAAAAATTGATTGAACCATGGGCAATTCGTTGCCAAAAATGTGGTTGATTTAATTGTAGGCAATTTGTTGCCAAAACGTGATTGATTAAGGCTTTTTAGCCACAATTATTGATCAATTGGACTTAAGCCGGACTGTTCGAAATAAAGGCAATTAAACCGTAGTTATTAATTAACTAGGCTTTTTAGCCAATATTGTCGGATTTAGCATTAATACCACGATTATTAATTAACCGGGTATTTAAGCTTAATCATATTTGATTGAGGCAGTTTATTTGTCTAAATATGATATGAATGCATTTATGCAGTTATAGAATTATTAGGAGTAGAAGAGAAGCATGCATGAAGTGCTAAAATTAAATAGACAGAGTTTCGTTTAAGTACCTGATTTAATCGACGACTGCTTCTTAACTCCAGATTAAGCTCCTCGCTTAGGAAAATATTAATTAATTTTAATTTGTTCAATTTTAGTGGCCAAGTATCACAACAAAATACAATTAAAATTGAATTAAAATGCAAAAAAGCGGTAAAAGAAATTGCAAAGAGCATGGGGGGAGAAGGAGCATCCGTCAACACGGACTGAGCAACCAAAATGAAGAGGAAAGTGGCCTATTTATAGGCAAAAAATGGGTCCAGGGCGGCAGCTGCCGCCGGCGCCGGCAGCTGCTGCCGCCGCGGCGGGCGGCAGGGGCCGTCGATGGCCGGCGGCCGGTGCCGCCATGTCTGGCGGCTAGAGCCGCCGTGCTCGGCGGCGGCCCCTTGGGCCTTTCACTCCAGAGGAGTTTTCAGGAGTTTCAGATCTCCGAAAAATATTCCGGGACCTGTTCCGCGATCCTCGCGACATTCCGGACGTTTTAAGTACCATATTGGCATACTTTTGGTGAACTTCCAAAATGGCCTTCGGTCCGGTCGGACTGTTTGTAGTCCGGGAAAACAGGCACTGTAGCAAAGTCAAATTTACTGTAGCAAATTTTATTATTCGCAGTCCGGGAAAACTAGCTTTTTGAGCCTCAAAATTTGAGTATTCACAGTTGCCCCCCACTGGATATCATAAAAATGATTTATGAGAGCCAGTGGCTGTCTGAAGGAGCAAATTTTGAGGATGGGCAGAGGAGGAAACCCCGCCGTTGGTTTTTTTTTTTTTTTTTTTGAGAAATGAAATGATCAAATGCATGGATTTATGTTTGCAGCTTAAAGATGTTTTTGCCTCTTTGAGGACTTGAAAAGATGTTTTGCCTCTTAGAGGACTTGAAAAGATGTTTTCCCTCTTAATGAGGGCTTGAAAAGATGTTTTGCCTCTTAGAGGGCTTGAAAAGATGTTTTGCCTCTTAATGAGGGCTTGAAAAGATGTTTTGCCTCTTGATGAGGGTTTGGAAAGATGTTTTGCCTCTTGATGAGGGCTTGAAAAGGATGTTTTGCCTCTTGATGAGGGCTTGGCAAGATGTTTTGCCTCTTAATGAGGGCTTGGAAAGATGTTTTGCCTCTTAGAGGACTTGAAAAAATGTTTTGCCTCTTAATGAGGGCTTGGAAAGAGATTTTGTTTTATTTTTGTTTTTTTCTTTGAGAGCCAAGGGTCCACCTAAAGTCGAAATGATCAAATGGCTTGGTTTTGGATGAAAAAAGGTTGGTCATTGGTTAGGGTTTCACCCTAGGTTTTATGTAGAAAAAGGTTAACCATTAACCGGGTTCTACCCTGGGTTTGTGTAAAATAGATCGACGATGGTTGGGTTTCACCCTGGGTTGTGTATGTTTTTTTTTTTTTATAACACTTGCCCCTGAATCCGACTTGGAGGATTTTGCCCCCTGCTTGAGAGAATTGATGCCCTTATTAGCTGAAATAGAATTTCTTCTTAATGAAAGACTAAGAATTCCGTGATTACTTCTGTGATGGGAGAATGGTGAAGGTTCTTATCACTTCTTGCCCCCTAGAATGGTGCTGACCATGGAATACTTCAAAACATTGGTGTTGTACTTGTCCAATCGATTGAGGAATCAAAGAGAACAAAGCCACTTATATGACTCGAGGAAACGGACAATGTGGATGACATCGCTCGTCTGAAAGGATCGAAGAAATGATGGTCCGAGTGGAGACGAGGTATTAAAGGATTACCTCTCAACGATTGTGTTTGACATTTTTAGGGTTGTTTTGGAAACCCCGGGGATTGAATTGACATTTTCCTCTCTCTCATTTTTTTTTTTTTTGAGGAATGACTCAAAGAGTGACGCTTTCAAACGAACTTTTGAGAATGACTCGATTTTTGTGACTCGTTGCGGAATGACCACTGGTGATGGGGACTTGATTTTAGAGACTCATTGGAGACTCGATTTAGAGACTCAAATTTTTCTTGTAGTGAATTTTGACTCGAAGGAAATCAGTGATTCCTGAAAAAAATGATTTATATACTCCCAAGGAGACCTTTGAAAGCCCCTTTTTTTTTTTTTTTTTAAGGACATACTTTGCTGTTTATCCTACAAAAATGGACTCTCTAAAAGAATTCATGAAAGCACTTTTTTTTTTTTTTGCCTAGTAGCCACCCTTTCGGGTTTTCGACTCTAGCAGGTTCTTTGCCCTCACTTTTGCCTAGACCGCCCTTTCGAGTTTTCAGCCTAGCGGGCTCAATTCTTGCCTAAAGCCGCCCTTTCGGGTTTTCAACTCCAGTTTTTTATTTTTCTTTTCTTCTCTTTTTATATATATATTTTTTTTATTTTTTATATTGGCAAAGAGAAAATGATTTTTATGATGCAAACTTATGTTTGTGACCGTGCCTTTGCGGCTGCCTACGTATCTCCAAGAACTCTTCGGGGGATAGGGAGAATCAGGTCTTTCGTAGTTCCTTCTGGGATGCGAACTTCGTGCTCGGCTGGTGCGGAATTCATCTCCGACTTGATGTTAGTGCGGAATTCCTTTCCGTCTTGGTGCGGAATTTATTTCCGACTTGCTGTTGGGGCAAAATTCAATTCCGCCTTAATGCTGATTGTGGAATTCATTTCCGATTTGATTTCTTCGGGATTCCTTCCCGACTTGATATTGATACAGAATTCATTTCTGACTTGATTTTTTCTCGGGATTTCTTCCCGGCTTGAGGTCTTTGCGGGATTCCTTCCCGACTTGATGTTGATGCAGAATTCATTTCTGACTTGATTTCTTCGCGGGATTCCTTCCTGGCTTGATGTCTTTGCGGGATTCCTTCCCGACTTGATTGTTGATGCAGAATTCATTTCTGGCTTGATTTCTTCGCGGGATTCCTTCCCGGCTTGATGTCTTTGCGGGATTCATTCCCGACTGGATTATTGAATCAACTTATTGACCCGAGCTCTAGGTGAATCTGACTTTGTTGTTGTAGTGGTTTTACCACTGGTTGACTGAAATATGACTTGTATTCATCACAAAGAGTTTTGAATACCCACATTGTGGTGGTAACATGAGTGGCTTGAGTGTTGAAGAAGCTTTTATGCTTTGAGTTTGTGGCTTTGCCATGTTTGAATTCTTGAGGTTAATTTGATTCCTTTTCTTGAACTTTATCTTCCTCTGAACTTGGAACTTATTTCCTCAATGGTTCTGCTCTCCATAAGGAATTTTGAGGAGACTCTTCCTTTTCCTTGTTTTGAGAAATGATCCTTGTTTATAAGGACACTTGTATTTGTGCCATGTTTGGCGCTTGATTTTCAAGGTGTTTGTTGTCATCCAATTCGTGGAAATGACTGCTTCTTTTAACTTGCTTTTTCAAAATGTGAGCAGCCGCTTGGTCTTTGTCCTTATGGCTGAAATGATCTGTCATCTACCCTTGATGGGCTTGAATTTAACGGAGAGCTTGCAGTTGACCCATTTTTGACAACTTGATTTCCTGTAGCTTTGTCCTTGATTTCTTTCTTTTGTGCAGAAGTTCCTTTTGACCCATTTTTTTTTCTTTTGCTTGCTTAGAAGCAGCCTCTCCATAAAGAATTTCGAGGCAACTTGATTCTGAGATGACTTGAGTAGTGTATGGATAGCATTGCGACTTCGTGCAGACCCAACCCAATTCCAAGCATAACTTCTTTATTCTGTTGCTTTTAAGCTCAAAATTCAGACACCTCTCTATCGGAGCATCTTCCATTCTTGGGTTTTCGGAGAAACCATTCTGGCCCTAACCCCTTCAATCGGCTTTGTCTCGGTACTGTTTGAAGTCTTGCGTACCCTTTGCTGGATCCTTTCCATGATTACCCTTCAAAACTTCCCCTTTGATGGTGCTTCTTAAGATGCCCTCAGCTTTGATTGATGCAAAGCAAATGAAAGGATGAATGCACTTTTCTTTGCCAATTTTTATTTTCTTTTTTTTTTGTCATCATTTTTTTTTTCAATTTTTTTATTATTATTTTTTTTTCGATTTTTTTTTTCACAAGAAAGGATATGGAAAGAGTATAAACATGATTGGAACGTAAACTGATCCTTTTTATTGATAAGACAAAATTTGTGTACAAAAGACACTTAGATTTACAAATTTGAATTGAATGAAAACTTGAAAAACTAGACCCTAAAAGATAGACTCTAGGTGGACTGTGATGGACTGGGATTGGATTGACTGTAGTGACTTTGTTCTTCTCGATGCTTCAATCGATCAGACATGTTGTCATTGGTCTTGAACAATTCCTTTGTTCTTTTGGAGGTTTGATCTCAACTTTCTCAGACACAAGCTTCATTCATTTCTAAGAAAAGTTCGAAAGGATCGAACGATTCTTGTTCAGCAAATTTTTTTGCATTAATCCCATGGTTAGGCAAGGGATTGGTTGATGTTTAGCTTGCTCTTGGGGATGATGGACCCATTGTCAACTAGGTCTTGTAGACGGTTTTTCAAAGTCCAGCATGATTCGGTCTTATGCCCATGTCCTTGATGGTACTCACAGTATTCTTTGGCTTTGAAATTCCGAGGCAGAGGGTTTGGTAATGGCCTTGCTTCTAAGGGCTTCAGTAAATTTGCTTTCACTGCTTCTCGGAACACCAAAAGGATTGGCATGCCGAGATCAGTATATTGCCTCCTTGGCTGATTGTTTCCCAAATTCCCAACACGTAAAGGATTCGTGGGGATTATACTGGCTATTTCATTTGTCTCACTGGACCCAGCATGATTCTGCTTCTTGTATGAGTCTTCTTTGAGTTGACCCAACTGGATTAAGTCTTCCACCTTAGTTGCAGTTGCAATGAGCGATTGGAACGTAGGCAAGTACTATGTTTGAAGCTGTGACTGGTAGACAGGTAGTAAATTCTTGATTATTATGTCAACTTTTTCCTGTTCTGAGGGTCGGTTGATCGTTTGAGCAGCTTTGGCTCTCCACCTCGAAAGGAACGAGGAGAAGGGCTCATTGTTCTTTTGTTTAGTGGTTTCCAGTTCCCTCCGGGTAACATCCACTTCAATATTATAATGGTACTGCGTGTTGAAAGCATTGCATATGTCCTCCCAATTCTTCATTTTGGAACGATCCAAGCTTACAAACCATCTTAATGCAGCACCAGTCAAAGATTGCTGAAACAACTGAGCAAGGAGCTCGCTGTTCAGGCCAAACGGGTTGAGGGCACCCACATACATTTTCAGGTGCATTTTGGGACAAGTGGTTCCATCAAACTTATCCATGTTGGGCATTTTGAACTTGGTTGGCAGTCTTGCTTCGGGGAACAAGGACAAGGAGTCCATGTCCACCACTTCTTTGTGTGTCTTAAGGGCAGTAACAGACCTTTCCAACAATTCCAGTTTTTCTTTCATTTTCTGAGCTTCCAGCTCAGGAGCAGTTCTGGGGGGCATGTCATCCAAGTTAGGGTTTGAGGATGCAGATGCAGCACCAGGTCCTTGATTGGAGGCAACATGACCACTTCCCCCAACGGAAGCCCCATTTCCATTACCACCACCTAGTTCAGCTAATAAGGCAGTTCTCTGGGCAGCCAATGCCTCATTCATTCTAGCCTCTATTCTAGCTTCCATTTGTTCCATGAGGTTTTTGATGTCAGTAAGTGATGCCATTGGTGCAGTTGAAGTTGGTGAGGTTGGTGATAGTACTGTAGGTGTGGCTGGCACTAATGTTGGCACTTGAACAGGGGGTACCTGTAAAAGGACATAGTCAAAACGATTAGACTATCCTATATAAGGTATTTTCATAGGGTATGTGAGATAGTGTGAGGTAGGGTAGTGTAAGGGTAAGGTATTTGGACTTGACCCTTGTGATATGGGGTGGTATGACCAAACAATGTAGGGTAGCGTTGGTAGGGTAGGACACCTAGGATAGGACACAATGGGATGTGATATGTAAGGTAGAGTGCTTAGGGCTGGACACCTCGACTTTTCGAAAGGCCCTAAGTTCTCAAAGATTTTTTTTTTTTTTTGGCCTTAGGGGCCAAAATGTGAATTTTTGGGCCTTTGAGGCCAACATGTGAGTTTTTGGGCTTTTGAGGCCAACATGTGAGTTTTTGAGCCTTTGGGGCCAAATTGAGAATTTTTTGGGCCTCTATGGCCAAATTGGGAATTTTTGGGCCTTTGTGGCCAAATTGGGCATTTTTGGGCCTCTGGGGCCAAACTGGGTATTTTTGGGCCTTTGTGGCCAAAATGTGAATTTTTGGGCCTTAGGGGCCAAATTGGGAATTTTTGGGTCTTAGGGGCCAAAATGTGAGCTTTCTGGGCCTTAGGCCAAATTGGACATTTTTGGGCCTTTGGGGCCAAGATGTGAACTTTTGGGCCTTAGGGGCCAAGATGTGAATTTTTGGGCCTTTGGGGCCGAATTGGGAACTTTGGGGCCGAATTGGGAACTTTTGGGCCTTTGGGGCCAAGATGGGAATTTTTGGGCCTTTGGGGCCAAGATGTGAACTTTTGGGCCTTAGGGGCCAAGATGTGAATTTTAGGGCCTTAAGGGCCAAGATGTGAATTTTAGGGCCTTAGGAGCCAAGATGTGAATTTTCGGGGCCTTTGGGACCAAATTGAGAATTCTTGGGCCTTTGTGGCCAAATTGGGAACTTTTGGGCCTTTGGGGCCAAATTGGGAATTTTTGGGCCTTTGGGGCCAAGATGTGAACTTTTGGGCCTTTGGGGCCAAGATGTGAACTTTTGGGCTTTAGGGGCCAAGATGTGAATTTTAGGGCCTTAGGGGCCAAGATGTGAATTTTCGGGGCCTTTGGGGCCAAATTGGGAATTCTTGGGCCTTTGTGGCCAAATTGGAAATTTTTGGGCCTTTGGGCCAAATTAAAAATTTTTGGGCCTTAGGGGCCAAATTGGGCATTTTTGGGCCTTTGTGGCCAAAATGTGAATTTTTGGGCCTTATGGGCCAAAATGGGAATTTTTGAGCCTTTGTGGCCAAATTGGGAATTTTTGAGCCTTTGTGGCCAAAAATGTGAATTTTTGGGCCTTTGTGGCCAAAATGAGAATTTTTGGACTAAAATGTAATTTTTCAGGTCTCAGGGACCAAAATGTAATTTTTCAGGTCTCAGGGACCAAAAATGTGATTTTTCAGGTCTTAGGGACCAGAATGTGATTTTTCAGGTCTCAGGGACCAAAATGTGATTTTCCGGCTTTGAAATGGAATGTTTTTTTTTTCAAGATTCTCTTTTTTATCATTTTCCATACCCTTTTTGTTTTGTGAAGTATGGGATGAATGCGTGAATGCGCACAACATCACAACACAATTCATTTTAATGGAATGATTCAACATCATTGGGTGCATACAGCCCTAAAGGATAGGTTCTATAGGCTATGACACAAATAGAGGATTGGCTTATTAAGGGACCTTTGAACCTTGAGCATGGATATACCTAACCACATGTGAAACAAAGAGTTTCGCGTGGGTCCAACGGTACGCATACTCATGGGCCACCCCCAAAAGGATTAGGGATGGTTTGCGGTAACAGGGAGGACGCTTTGGCTGTCCATCGACATAATCAAAGAGACCTGCCGACCAGCGCTACTTGCTATCCAGACTCAGAAGTTTGAACAGAAGGAGAAGAAATTCATTTGAAATTCATTTTTTATGCAATGGAGAAAAAGATTCTCAATCGTGCAAATAAATCAGTAAGTTTTAATGTTTTAATCACATTTTATGATTAAGTCCAAATTTCCTTATCAAGTATTCTTAAAGAAAGAACACTTGATTCATGCTAGGATATCCTGCAAAACAAGGCACAACAAAATACTACCCTAAAGAAGGGCAAGTTAGCTGATGCAGCAATTGTAGTCCACTTTATGCAAAATGATTACAAAATTCCCCAACAGAGTTGCCAAACTGTGAACCCCTCCCCCCGAAATATCAAAAGCATGTGAATGCATGTGACTAAGGGCAGAAATGCACGTGAATGTATGAGTCGCCACCTTGTTTAATTATTTTCGGGTAAACTAGGAAAAAACCCTAAGTGACTCCAATTTTTAATTAACCTAATTATTAGATTAATTAACCCAACGTTAAGGCACGGCCTACGAACCCGAGGTGGATCCCGAGACTATGTCATGCTGATGAACTAACCGATGAATGAAATGCTTTGCAGGGTGAATGAAGTAATTGGACCAATTGAAATATTTAAGTGATTTTGACTTGCCGCTCGGGGTTAAATCCCTAACGTGCCTACGTACTTCCGTTTGAATGGAAGATCAAAGTCAACGTAGTTCGATAGGCCTTCTTTAAAGGGCTTTGAGGGTGTATGCTTAATGCATGAGTGTGTGTATGCTTTGTGCATGTTTGTTTAGGCATTTTGCCAAAGGATCGATTGATTCGATTAGGCATTCGTCGCCAAAAATGTTGGTTTTAAGGCATTTGTGCCAAAAATGGTTGTCGGGCGATTTGTCGCCGAAGTTGGTATTTGGGCTTATTATTGCCGAAAGACGTTTTGTTGGACGATTTGTCACCAAAATGATGTTTGGGCTTTTTATTGCCAAAATTGGTGTTCGGGCTTATTATTGCCGAAAATTGATGTTTGGGCTCATTGTTGCCAAAATGATTGATTTTAAGGCTTTTAGCCAAAATGTGTTGATTTAGGCAATCTGTTTGCCAAAATGATGTGATTGGGCGATTGTCGCCAAAATGTTTGATTTAAGGCCTTTGGCCAAAATGTTTTGATTTAGGCAATTTGTTTGCCAAAATGATGTGATCGGGCGATTGTCGCCAAAATGATTGATTTTAAGGCTTTTAGCCAAAATGAGTTGATTTATTTAAGGCATTTTGCCAAAGAATTCTGATTTAAGCGATTTGTCGCTAGACAGTGGTTAATCTAATTTATAGGCAATTTGTTTGCCAAAAATTGATTGAACCATGAGCAATTCGTTGCCAAAAATGTGGTTGATTTAATTGTAGGCAATTTGTTACCAAAACGTGATTGATTAAAGCTTTTTAGCCACAATTATTGATTAATTGGATTTAAGCCGGACTGTTCGAAATAAAGGCAATTAAACCGTAGTTATTAATTAACTAGGTTTTTTAGCCAATATTGTCGGATTTAGCATTAATACCACGATTATTAATTAACCGGGTATTTAAGCTTAATCATATTTGATTGAGGCAGTTTATTTGTCTAAATATGATATGAATGCATTTATGCAGTTATAGAATTATTAGGAGTAGAAGAGAAGCATGCATGAAGTGCTAAAATTAAATAGACAGAGTTTCGTTTAAGTACCTGATTTAATCGACGACCGCTTCTTAACTCCAGATTAAGCTCCTCGCTTGGGAAAATATTAATTAATTTTAATTTGTTCAATTTTAGTGGCCAAGTATCACAACAAAATACAATTAAAATTGAATTAAAATGCAAAAAAGCGGTAAAAGAAATCGCAAAGAGCGTGGGGGGAGAAGGAGCATCCGTCAACACGGACCGAGCAACCAAAATGAAGAGGTAAGTGGCCTATTTATAGGCAAAAACGGGTCCAGGGCGGCAGGTGCCGCCGCGGCGGGCGGCCGGTGCTGCCGATGACCGGCGGCGGCCCCTTGGGCCTTTCACTCCAGAGGAGTTTTTCAAGAGTTTCGGATCTCCGAAAAATATTCCAGGACTTGTTCCGCGATCCTCGCGACATTCCGGACGTTTTAAGTACCATATTGGCATACTTTCGGTGAACTTCCAAAATGGCCTTCGGTCCGGTCGAACTGTTTGTAGTCCGAGAAAACAGGCACTGTAGCAAAGTCAAATTTACTGTAGCAAATTTTATTATTCGCAGTCTGGGAAAACTGGCTTTTTGAGCCTCAAAATTTGAGTATTCACATGTAGTTGGCTTTGACAGCCTCTCGAAACACTAAAAGGATTGACATCCCGAGATCAGTATAGGTTCTTCTTGACTGACTGCCATTGCTCATATTCCCCACAAGTAAAGGGTTCGTGGGGATGATGCTTGCCACTTCGTGGACTTTGCTAGCTTGGTTAGGTTTTTTGTATTTTGAGGCTCCTGAGTCATCTTTCAGTTGCCCCATTTGAATCAGGTCTTCTACCTTCGTAGCAATGGCAATGAGCGACTGAAATGTTGGTAGTTTCTGAGTTTGGAGTTGCTACTGGTAGACAGGCTACAGGTTCTTTATAATTATGTCTACCTGTTCCTGCTCAGAAGGTCGGTTAATCATTTGGGCAGCCTTGGCCCTCCACCTCGTAAGGAACGAGGAAAAGGGTTCGTTGTTTTTCTATTTGGTGGTTTCTAGCTCTCTCCGAGTGACATCCACCTCCATATTATAGTGATATTAGGAATTAAATGCATTGCAAATGTCTTCCCAGGTTTTCATTTTGGACCGGTCTAAGCTGACAAACCACCTCAAAGCAGCACCAGTCAGAGATTGTTGGAACAACTGAGCAAGGAGCTCGCTGCTCAATCCAAACGGGTTAAGGGCACCCACATACATTTTCAGGTGCATTTTGGGACAAGTGGTTCCATCAAACTTGTCCATGTTAGGCATTTTGAACTTAGTCGGCAGTCTGGCTTCAGGGAATAAGGACAAGGAGTCCATGTCTACTACTTCCTTGTGTGTCTTAAGGGCAGTAATAGACCTTTCCAGCAATTCTAGTTTTTCTCTCATTCTCTGAGCTTCCAGCTCAGAAGCAGTTTTGGAGGGCATGTCATCCAGGTTAAGGGCAGGGTTTGTTGGTTCAACAGCAGGTCCTTGATTGGAGGTAGCAGGTCCACTTCCCCCAGCTGAAGCCCCATTTCCATTACCATTGCCATTACCTAATTCAGCTATCAGAGCAGTCCTTTGGGCAGCCTATGCCTCATTCATTCTGGCCTCCAGTTGTTCAATGAGGTTTTGGATGTCAGCAAGTGATGCCATTGATGCAGGTTGGGTTGTAGGAGTTGTAGGTGAAGCTGGTGTAGCTGGTGAAGCTGGTGAAGTTGGTGAGGTCGGTGATAACACTGTAGGTGTGACTGGCACTAATGCTGGCACTTGAACAGGGGGTACCTGATAGGATAAAGGTAATCGGATTAGGGTATAGTGGTTTATGTATCAGGGTAGTGATGTGAGGTGGATCGACTCTTTGTCCAACTATGCATGATTAAAAACAAAAGGAGTGTTTTGTGTTCTCTTAATGTGATGATATGTCATGAATGCGCACAACATCACGTCGTAATCCGTTTATGGTATGATTCACATCATTGGGTGCATACAGTCCTAAAGGATAGGTTCTATAGGCTATGACACAAATAGAGAATTGGCTTATTAAGGGACCCTTGAACCTTGAGTATGGATATACCTAACCACATGTGAAACAAAGAGTTTCGCATGGGTCCAACAGTACGCATACTCATGGGCCACCCCCAAAAGGATTAGGGATGGTTTGCGGTAACAGGGAGGACGCTTTGGCTGCCCGTCGACATAATCAAAGAGACCTGCCGATCAGCGCTACTTGCTATCCAGACTCAGAAGTTTGAACAGAGAGAGAAGAAATTCATTTGAAATTCATTTTTTATGCAATGGAGAAAAGGATTCTCAATCATGCAAGTAAATCAACAAATTAAAATGATTTAATTAAAGTGTACAATTAAGTCCAAATTTCCTCGTCTCGTATTCTTAAAGAAAGAATACTCGATTCATGTTAGGGTACCCTGCAAAACAAAGCATGGTAAAATAATACCCTAAAGAAGGGCATGTTAGTTTACACAACAATCGTAGTCCTCTTCATGCAAAATGATTACATGTGTCCCCAGTGAAGTCGCCAAACTGTGAACCCCTCCCCCAAATATCACAGGCATATAAATGCATGTGACTAGGGCAGAAATGCACGTGAATGTATGAGTCGCCACCTTGTTTAATTATTTTAGGGTAAACTAGGAAAAAACCCTAAGTGACTCCAATTTTTAATTAACCTAATTGCTAGATTAACTATCCCAATGTAAAAAGGCACAATCTACGAACCCGAGGTGGATCCCGAGACCATGTCATGTTGATGAACTAACCGATGAATGAATGCTTTGCAAGGTAGATGATGTAATTGGACCAAATGAAAGTGTTTAAAGGATTTCGACTTGCTGCTTGGGGTTAAATCCCAAACGTGCCTACATACTTCCGTTTGAATGGAAGATCAAAGTCGACGTAGTTTGATAGGCCTTTTTAAAAGGGCTTTGAATGGGTATGCTTAATGCATGAGTGTGTGTATGCTTCGTGCATTTTGTTTAGGCATTTTGCCAAAAATTGATTGATTTAATTTAGGCATTTGTTGCCAAAAACATGATTAATTTTAAGGCTTTCAGCCAAAAGATTGATTTAGGCAATTTGTTGCCGAAAAATTGATTGATTGGGCGTTTGTCGCCAAAATGCTTGATTTTAAGGCTTTTAGCCAAAAGATTGATTAATTTGAAGGCTTTTAGCCAAAATGAGTTGATTTAGGCAATTTGTTTGCCAAAAAATGATTATTGGGCGATTGTCGCCAAAATTGATTGATTTAAGGCTTTTAGCCAGAAGATTGATTAATTTAGGGCTTTTTGCCAAAGTTTTGATTTAAGCGATTTGTCGCTAAAAGTGGTTAGCAATTTGTTTGCCGAAAGTGATCAACTGAATTGCAATGTAGGCAATTTATTGCCAAGAAAACGTGTTTGAATTAAGGCATTTTAGTCACAATTATTGATTAATTGGACTTAAACCGAATTGTTTGAAATAAAGGCGATTAAACCGTAGTTATTAATTAACTAGGTTATTTAGCCAATATTGTCGGATTTTAGGCTTTAATACCACGATTATTAATTAACCGGGTACTTAAGCTTAATTGTATTTTAATTGAGGCAACTTATTTGCCATATTGATGATATGAATGCATTTATGCAGTTGTAGAATTAGGAGTAGAAGAGAAGCATGCATGAAGTGCTAAAATTAAATAGGCAAAGTTTAGTTTATGTACCTGATTTAATCGATGGCCACTTCTTAGCTCCAGGTTAAGCTCCTCGTTAAGGGAATATTAATTAATTCAATTTTAGTGACCACTTAATAAAGCAAGAAAGCAATAAAGCTAAATAAAAAATGCAGAAAAGCAGTAAGAATCGCAAGGAGCGTAAGGGAGAAGGAGCATCCGTCAACACAGACTGAGTGCCTCAAACTGAGTGCCGGGGACGATATTTATAGGCAAAATCGGACTGTTTCGGCAGCCAGGGCCGCCGTGTTCGGCAGCCGGAGCCGCCGTGGGCTGGAGGCCTGGACCGCCGTTGACAGCGGCCTGAGCCGCCGGGTCCGGCAACCCGAGCCACCGGGGCCAGTGGGTTTGCTACTTTCTTGTTCCGGAGGCTTTTCCGAGAGTTCCGGACCTCCAAAAAATATTCCGAGACCAGTTTCGTGATGCTCGTAATTTTTCAGACGTTTCAAGTACCATATTGGCATACTTCCGGTGAACTTTTTGAATGGCCTCCGGCCCGGCCAGACTGTTTGCAGTCCGGGAAAACTGGCTCTTTGAACCTCAAAATTTGGGTATTCACATAAGGAAAAGGAGAAGGGAAAATACCTGGAGAATGATCGGAGAGACAGTCCAATTGTCAAAACCCAAGGCGGCTCTGTCAAGACTTCGGATAGTCTCGACTAGCACAATACCGTCGATGCAGCCCATGTCCTCCATCTGACGAATCATCAGACAGAATCGTAAATCTCCAAAACCTGGGTCCTTATTAAATAAGAAACCCGCCAATAAGCAGAAAACAAAGGCCCGCATCCTCAGCCTCATTCTGTCTGGGTCATCTGGTCGAGTCTCTGAAAATTCATCAATCAATGGTAGCAGAATTGCCTTCCGGTAATCCACAACCATGGCCCTAGCCTGTGGCCGGCTGAACTGGAATAGATTTTCAAACGACCGCATATACCCAATTCTGGCCTCATGTCTAACCAAAGGGGCATTGGGATCGCACTCTATAATCTTGCAGAATTCCTCAAAGAGAGGACACATTTCCTCCATCATGGCATTGTGTACCCCTCCCCAAAATATCACCGGCATATGAATGCATGTGACTAAAGGAAGAAATGCACGTGAGTGTGTGAGTCGCCACCTTGTTTAATTATTTTAGGGTAAACTAGGAAAAAACCCTAAGTGACTCCATTTTTAATTGACCTAGTTACTAGATTAATTATCCCAATGTTTAAGGCACAGTCTGCGAACCCGAGGTGGATCCCGAAACTATGTCATGCTGATGAACTAATCGATGGATGGATGCTTTGCAAGGTGAATGATGGATTAATGAAATGTTTGTGTGATTTTGACTTGCCGCCCGGGGTGAAATCCCGAACGTGCCTACGTACTTCCGTTTGAATGGAAGATCAAAGTCAACGTAGTTCGATAGGCCTCTTTTAGAGGGCTTTGAATGGTATGCTTAATGCATGGGTGTGTGTATGCTTTGTGCACGTTGTTAAGGCATTTTGCCAAAAATATCAATTTTAAGCGATTTGTCGCTAAAATGGTTGATTTTACGGTTTTAAACCGAAAATGATTGATTTTAAGGCATTTTGCCAAAAAATGTCGGTTTTAAGCGATTTGTCGCTAAAATGGTTGATTTTACGGTTTTAAACCGAAAATGATTGATTTTAAGGCATTTTTGCCAAAATGTTGATTTTAAGCGATTTGTCGCTAAAATGGTTGATTTTACGGTTTTAAACCGAAAATGATTGATTTTAAGGCATTTTGCCAAAATGTTGATTTTAAGCGATTTGTCGCTAAAATGGTTGATTTTACGGTTTTAAACCGAAAATGATTGATTTTAAGGCATTTTGCCAAAAATGTCGGTTTTAAGCGATTTGTCGCTAAAATGGTTGATTTTACGGTTTTAAACCGAAAATGATTGATTTTAAGACATTTTGCCAAAAATGTCGGTTTTAAGCGATTTGTCGCTAAAATGGTTGATTTTATGACTTTTAGTCGAAAGTGTTGATTTTAAGGCGTTTCGCCAAAATGGTTCAATTTTACGACTTTTGGCCGTAAAAAGTTTGATTTTTGATTAAGCGGAATTTTAGTTGACGTGTATGCATTTTTATGCAGTTATAGAATGATTAAGAGTAGAAAAGAAGCATGCATGAAGTGCTAAAATTAAATAGGCAGAATTTTAATTACGTACCTGATTTAATCGTCGGCCACTTCTTAACTCCAGATTTAGCTCCTCGTTTAGGTATATTAATTAATTTTAATTTTATTTTATTTTAGTGGTCAAATAACACAACATAAATGCAATAAAATTAAATTAAATGCAAAAAGCGGTAAAGAAGACGCAAGGAGCGTGAGAGGGAGAAGGTTTCGTCCGTCAATACAGACAAGAGGTGTCAAAAACAGCCTGAAAATGGCCTATTTATAGGCCATTTTCGGGTCCCGGGCGGTGGCTGCCGCCGTGCATGGCGGTAGCCACCGCCAGAAAATCTGGGCGGTAGCTGCCGCCCAGGCTCGGCGGTAGCTACCGCCCTGTCGGTGGGGCGACAGGCCCCGCCCGCGCAGGGCGAGAGGCCCCGCGTGTGCTGGCGGGAGGCCTCGCCCAAGGGCGCGAGGGGGGGCCAGGCCCTGCGCGACGGGAGAAGGAATAGCTAGCGAGGTTGGGCCGACAGCGACTAGCTCGCGCGGGGCGAGAGGCCTCGCCCGCGCGGGCCGAGAGGCCTCGCCCTCGCGCAGGCGCGGGGGAGGACCTCAGCCCGCGCGGGGCGAGAGGCCTCAGCCCTCGCGCGGTGCGGGAGGTCTCGCCCGCGCGGGGGCGAGAGTCCTCGCCCGCAGCGCCTGGCGCTGGATGCCTCGCCCGCTGCGAGGGCGAGAGTTTCGCCCTGCGCGGGGCGAGGGGTCTCGCTCGCGCGCGGCGCGAGGGGCCTCGCCCGCGCGCGGTGATGAGTGGCCTCGCCCGCTCTGGGCGAGGGTCCCGCCCACGCTGGGCGAGGGTTCTCGCCCCGGCTGGGCGCCAGGCCCCGCCCGCGCTGGGCGAGGGCTGTCGCCCGCGCCTGGTGGGGGCTGGCGCCGCCGTGGCCGGGTGCGGCCACCGTGTGTCGCTTCGGGAGCTGTTTTGGGAGTTTCGGACCTCCGAAAAATATTCCGGGACCTGTTCCGCGATCCTCGTAAAATTCCGGACGTTTCAAGTACCATATTGATATATTTTCGGTGAACTTCCGAAATGGCCTCTGGTCCGGCCGGACTGTTTGCAGTCCGGAAAAATTGGCTCTTTGAGCCTTGTGAGTCAAAGTTACTGTAGCAAATGCACTGTAGCACAATTAAATTTGCTGTAGCAAATTCATTGTAGCACAGTCAAATTTACTGTAGCAAAGTCAACCAATAGGCTTTTTGAGCCTCAAAATTTGAGTATTCACAGTTGCCCCCCACCGTCGACCATAAAAATGATTTATGGGAGTCGGTGGTTGTATGAAACGCAAATTTTGTAGGCGAGAATTGGACGCGTCCAGAAGACCCGCCTCTTGGCTATTTGCTTATAAATAGCCTAAAAAAAGCTCATTCTCATTCATTCAAGACTTTCTAAGTTAAGGAAATCTCTCAAATTCTCTCAACTTCCTAGGTTTTAAGGTTTCTCTTCTTTCATGGCTTCCTCTGATCTGAGCGGTGAGGAGTACCTGGGGTCTCTGGGGATCTCGCTTGACGAAGTCAACCTTACGGCGGACGCTAACAGTCACGCCTCCGTAACAGGCATCTTCGCCCAGGTACGCCTTCTTTTACTCTGATTATTATTTTTTCGGGCCTTAGGGGCCTAAAAGAAAATAGGGATTGTGGCTTTTCGGGCTTTGGGCCGAATTTGTGAAATTGTGAACTTTGGGCCTCCGTGGCCCGAGTGTGATTTTCGGTCCTTAGGCCGAATTGTGAAATTGTGAGCTTTGGGCCTCTGTGGCCCGAGTGTGATTTTCGGTCCTTAGGCCGAATTGTGAAATTGTGAACTTTGGGCCTCTGTGGCTCGAGTGTGATTTTCGGTCCTTAGGCCGAATTGTGAAATTGTGAGCTTTGGGCCTCTGTGGCCCGAGTGTGATTTTCGGTCCTTAGGCCGAATTGTGAAATTGTGAATTTTTCTGCGCTTACTGTTTCATGAGCATGCATGCTAAGATATTATCCTTAGTAAGGAACCAAGGACCAAATCTCATATTGTTTTACCTTTTTTAGGATCCTTACATTAGATTGGATGTGGCTGAGATTTCTATGTCCGAAATCCCGATCGAGACATTGGATCCGAACCACCCGGTTGGAGCGATCATCAATCCGTCCCGACTGGGTTACTTGAGACATTTTGATGCTTGCCGAAACAGTCACAAGGAGTTGCTGGGTGCTTTGGCTGAAAGATGGTGGGACACCACCAACACTTTTCATTTTTCCTGGGGCGAGATGACAATGACTCCCGTGGATTTTTCTGTGATTACCGGAATCCCTTTTGGTATTCGGCCGATCGAGTTATACGACGACTGGAGGACAGAAGTTTCCCCTGATCGGATGGTGGAGTTGATTGGTATAGACCTGCCTCGGATTGTCGGGCCAGGCTCCGCTACTCCAGCTTTGAGCGTTTCTAGGCGCTGGCTATACCTCCAGGCCCCCGGTATTTATGCTAGACACAGGCGGGGAGAGCTGACGGCTTCTCAAGTGGCCAGGTTCACTTTGTTGCTGATGTTTGCGTCGACCTTCTGGTCCAACAGGAAAGAAAGGTTCAATCCTTCTATCTTGAAGAGTTTAGAAAATCTAGCCCATCTTACGGAGTACGACTGGGCCGGCGCTATCCTGAGCCGTATGTATGATGATATGTGTGATCTGAGTCGGAGCCACTGCAAACTTAGCGGGACCTACTACTTCTGGGAGGTAATGCAAGCACATTCTGTATATTTTCTGTTTCATTTGCCCTCTTCTGACTCTCGTTTCTTCTTTGTTGCAGATTTGGGCATTTGAATACTTTCCTTATACTCGCCCGGAGCAGATTCAGGCCGATCTCGGATTAGGGCTAGTACCTTTGGCTTGGAGATGGTACCGAACAAATCTTCATACGAGTCGGCATAGGCACTCGCTAAAAGATCTAAGAATCTTCTTCGATACGTGCAGCCCGGCACAGGCATGTATTTAGCAACTCTTGAATATGTTAAATAAAAAAGATTTATTAACACATTTGCTTCTTTTGTAGGTTGAAATGGGGGCGATGGCCACCCATCTACAGAGCTGGATTCAAGTTGATTCTCATTTCCAGCGATCAGATGACTTGCTTCGGCGGAGGGTGATTCTGTCGCATCCGATCTTGAGACGATATTACTTAGGCGAGAGAGTAGACCTTCAAATAAGAGGCTATCGTTCCATTCCTTATCCTCCTCCCGGGGACATGCGAGCGGGCAAACAGATGATTCTCACTGATGCTCATATTGAGGGTATTCCATATGGAGAGCTCATCTTGGAGGGAGATTATGCTGAGTTCTGCAGACTTTTTCTGATGCAGCCTATTGGGTCGCGGCTTGATGATTTTCAGAGATCAGCTCCCTTCCATCCGCCCGCCACCCGCTCTTCTCGGGCTGCGGGTTCTTCGAGTAGGACTCCAAAGAGAAGGCCTACGACTGATCCTTCTTCTTCTACTTGGGCTGAGGGTTCCTCCCAAGCCGGTCCTAGCCGCTCGGCCGGCCATTCCAGGGCTCCCCGGGCTGTTTCAGAGGCTACCGGGTCGCTTCACTCAGACTTGGCCAATTTACGCCTTCCGTACAGCATTTCCTACCATACTCCAGACGCTTCTTTAGCCTTTCGAGAAGTCCCACTGGAGAATGTGGATCGCTTGGCTCTGCCTTCTGAGGACATTACCGAGGTAAGTAAAAATTGTTAAACCTCTCACAAAAATGATTCATGAGAGATTTGACGTGGATTTGCATTCATCTCTTTTTTTTTTTTTTTTTTTTTTTTTTTTTTTTGTAGGTTCCTGTCGGATTGATCAATCAAATGATGGAATTGATGCTCGGGATGCAGCAAGAACTGTATTCGTCCTGGACTCGTGAGGCTTACAGTGATCAGAGAAGGCAGAGGCCCCGTCGCTGAAGTCATGGTTGCTGAATTTTTCTGTTCCCCTTTCTTTCTTTGTACTGAGCTTTATTTTGTACCTGCACTTGGTTAGTATCGAAATATATGTATGCATGCTTATTGTATTTGAAATGAAATGGGAGGACTTCATCTTATAGACAAAATACTCTCTTTTTCCTTTTTCTTCTTTTTTTTTTTTTTTTTTTTTTTTTTTGTGTGTGCGGCGGTCGCTACCGCCATCATTCGGCAGTAATTCGGCGGTTGCTGCCGCCGTCATTTATTGGCAATTCGGCGGCTGCTACCGCCTTCATTCGGCGGCTGCTGTCGCCCTCATTCGGTGCTTTTTCTCCTATAAAGGCTTATTCTTTGTTTCGGCTTTTCACTCATTCCCTATCTTCTCTCTCCTTCTTTTCTCTCCGTGTTTATCTTTTCCAAAGAATGAATCCTTCTTTCAATCATAGCATGCACAGTTGGGCTAGGAGTCTCTCTAAAGTTGAAAAGATCAACTTGAAGAGGTATGGACTCTCTCCTATCATTACCCTTAGGGGGGTAGTAGTCGACTGGGATTTCTTATGGGCTTGCATCAGGCTTTGGGATCCAGAGGCCCATGTTTTCCGATTCGGGGCCATGATGGAGGAAATGTGCCCTCTTTTTGAGGAATTCTGTGCTATCATAGGGTGCGACCCCAATGCCCCTTTGGTCAGGCATGAAGTCAAGATCGGGTATGTTCGGTCGTTTGAAAGTCTGTTTCAGTTCAGCCGACCTCAGGCTAGGGCCATGATTGTTGGAGATCAGAAAGCAGTTCTGCTGCCCCTGATTGATGAGTTCTCGGGGGTCTGTTCAGATGACCCAGACCGGATGAGATTAAGAATGCGGGCCTTGGTTTTTTGCTTATTGGCTGGCTTCTTATTCAACAAGGATCCAAGCTTCGGGGATTTGCGACTTTGTCCCATGGTTCGGCAGATGGAGGACATGGGTTGCATAGGTGGCATTGTGCTGGCAGAAACTATTAGGAGCCTCGACAGAGCCGCTTTAGGCTTCGAGGATTGGACAGTTTCTCCTATTATTCTCCAGGTATTTCCTTCCTTTTTTTTTTTTTTTTTTTTCATTATTATTATTATTATTTTTTTTTGACCTATCCCTTTGTAATAGAAAGGATCCATTACTCAGGTTTGGTTAAAGGATCACCTCCAAGTGGTTGCTGTTCCTATTTTACTGCCGTATAATCCCGTTCAGTATCGCATGCGGAGGATCTTAATCACACATCCGTCCACTGATGCATGGACTTCATGGCTGATTGAGTTGGGTCCGAATGAAGTGCTGTGGTTTGTACCCTGGTATGGCATTACCCGCTTTATACAGGTCAGCTCTCGTCATACTCAGGTTTACCTCTTAGGACTTACCCATTGTACTTGGTACTATGCTTCGCGTGCTATGAGGCAAATGGGAATAGATCAGACTGTACCGATCATGGATAATTCTTTATCTGATTCCACCATCACTCCGGGAGTTACCCGTGCTGTCCTTAGAGCTTGGGTTAGAGACCATCAGATGGTTAGGCCTTTACCTAATCCTGCTGGTGTTCAGACTTCTCCTGAGTATCGGGCCTGGTTCATGAACGTTGTCTGGCCGGTTGAAAAGCTAAGGAGGAACGCACTGCTGAGCGCACTCGAGGGTTGGACTCAGGCTGACACTGGTGATGGGGTTAGGACTGAAGAGGAGATCATGTTGGCTCCTCGGACACATGAGGCTGGAGAGAGTTCAGCAGCTAGGGATGACTCGGAGGACGTTGCTCCTCGGAGGCGACGGGTCACCTAGACTTTAATAGGCTTTTATTCTTTTGGTTTTGGATGTATGCTCTCTCTTTTTTTTCTTTTTCTTCCCTTTTTTTTTTTTTTTTTTTTTTTTTTTTTTTTTTTTTTGACTGTTTATTTGGGACTTTGACTCTGGATTTTGGATTTTTGTTCTTTGGCTTTTGCTTGTACTGTTTGGCTTTATTACTTTTTAATTGGAGTGTCATTTGACTTTTAAGCTTTCCAAGCTCTTTCCAACTTTATTCATTCAAGCTCTAATTTTTGCCTAAGCCGCCCTTTCGGGTTTTCAACTTAGCGAGCTACCCATTTTTGCCTAAGCCGCCCTTTCCGGGTTTTCGACTTAGCGGGCCCCGACTTTTGCCTAAGCCGCCCTTTCGGGTTTTTGACTTAGCGGGTTTTTCTTTTCTTGCCTGAAGCCGCCCTTCCGGGTTTTCAACTTCAGCTTTGATTTGATTTTTTTTTTTTTGTTTTTTTTAATTTTATTTTTTCATTTTATTATTTTTTTTATTCATTTATATATTTTTTTTATTAGCAAAGAAGAAAGAACGATAAAATGATGATTTTTATTAATGTTTAGACCGTACCCAATGAGGGCTGCCTACATATCTCCGATATATAATTTCTTTTTTCCGAAGAGAATCAGGCCTAATGTAGTTCGTTTTACATTATGCAAATGACTGCAATTTACACAAAATATCTTTTTAACTGATCTAAATTACATGGATTAGTGAACTCCAAGCCATCCAAATCAGTCAAAATAACGGCTCCGCCCGACAAGATCTTCTTTAACACATACGGTCCAGCCCAAAGAGGACGGAACTTCCCCCGTGGATCTATGACCGGTTGTCTAAGTTCCTTCAGAACCAAACAACCTTCTTCCAGTTTCCGGTCTTTGACCCTCTTGTTGAAATGTCGCGCCATTCTTCTTTGATAAACTTGAGTTTGGTGGATTGCTCGTAATCGCTTTTCATCCATACCCAAGAGCTGCAAATGATAATTCTCGGCCCAATTTGCTTCACTGATCTGGCTTTCCCGGATAACCCTCGCCGACTGAACTTCCAGCTCAATAGGCAATACTGCTTCCATGCCATATACTAAGGAATACGGGGTTGCCCCAGTAGGTGTTCTAATTGAAGTCCTATATCCCCATAAGGCATTCGGCAACTGTTCATGCCAAGCTTTGTGCTTTTTAGCCGTCTTCTGCAGAATGACTTTTATGGCCTTATTCGCGGCTTCTACAGCTCCATTTGTTTGTGGACGATAGGGCGAGGACTTATGATGTTGAATTCTCATTTCTTTCAACAAATTAGAAAATGCACTCTGAAAGTGAGACCCATTATCTGTGATGATCTCGAAAGGCGTTCCGTACCGACAAAGGATGTTAGTACGAACGAACTGTGTTGCCTTCTTGGCATTTAGAACTGAATAAGAGGCTGCCTCGATCCACTTAGTGAAATAATCTACAGTAACCAGGATGAATTGATGACCGTTAGAGGCCTTCGGGTGGATTTTTCCGATCACGTCTATGCCCCAAGTTGCGAAGGGCCATGGAGAAGCAATAGGATTCAAATTGACCGGAGGCTGTTTTTGCAACTTAGCGAAGATTTGACATTTATGGCACTTCTGCGCGTGCCTCACGCAACCTGCAGTCATAGTTGACCAGTAATAACCTAGGTTTGCGATTTTACGAGCCAAGGCTATCCCGTGCATATGCGGGCCAGATTCCCCATTATGTAAGGAACCCATGATGGCTTGAGCTTCTCCCTCGTCCACGCACCTTAGGTGCAGGCCATTCGAACTCCTCTTATACAGAACTCCCCCAGTAAGGCAGTATCCGGATGCTAACTGCCTCAATGTTCGTTGATCAGTCTTGGTAGATCCCTCCGGGTAAGTTTCATTCTGAGATAAATCTGTATATCCCAGTACCAGGGCTTGTCATCCACCAAATTCATGACATGTGCTGGCTGTTTCTATAGCCGAACAGTGAGAGGTCGAATGACTTGGTCTCCTCCCACGTTGACCATGGAGGCCAGAGTAGCCAGAGCATCAGCGAACTGATTCTTGGCTCGCGGTAAGTAGTGGAAGGATAAATCTTCAAATTGCTGGGCCAATTCGTCCAAACGTTGTAGGTAAGGAACCAAACGCTCTTCTTTAATTTTCCATTTTCTCAAGGCTTGAGAAACTATCAAATTGGAATCCCCGAAAACCTTGAGGACTTTTACTTCTTTTTCTAGGGCTGCTTCTAACCCCTTTATGCAAGCTTCATACTCGGCTTCATTGTTGGTGCAGTTGAAATCTAACTTGACTGCGATTGGAACATATTCTCCACAGGGAGTTTTGAATACGACTCCAATCCCATTTCCATGGTAATTTGAAGCTCCATCGAAGTACATTTCCCAGACTTCACTTTCCAAGTTCAACAAGTCTTCATCAGGAAATTCTACCTCCGGCATTTGGTCTTCGACCGGTAATTCTGCTAATTGATCGGCTAAGGCTCCACCTTTCACCGACTTCCGTTGCACAAACTTCAAATCATAAGCTGCGAGTACTGATACCCACTTAGCCATCTTACAATCAAGAACCGGCCTCTCCATAAGGAATTTCAAGGGGTTCGATTCAGAAATAACGCTTGTGGTGTAAGATGAAAGATAGTGCTGTAGCTTTGTACAGGCCCATACTAGAGCCAAACACAGCTTTTCTATCTTATTGTATTTCAATTCGTAGTCTAGCATTCTTTTGCTGAGGTAATACACGGCATTTTCTACCCTTGTATCTTCTGCTTGTTGAGCTAGCATTGCACCCATCGCTTCTTCTGTCACTGATAAGTACAGCAGCAAAGGCTTTCCTAGCCTTGGTGGCTGTAAAACTGGTGGGGATAACAGATACTGTTTGACTTGGTCGAAAGCTTTCTGACAATCCTCATTCCATTTGACGGCCACTCCTTTTCTGAGCAATTTGAAAATCGGTCCACAAGTATCGGCCAATTGGTTGATGAATCGGCTGATGTACTGTAGCCTTCCTAAGAAACCCCGAACTTCTTTTTTCCGTCCTTGGTGCTGGCATTCCCAAAATGGCTTTGGCTTTTGAAGGGTCAATCTCTATGCCCTTCTGGCTGACCATATGCCCTAGAAATACACCGGATGTAGCTCCGAATAGGCATTTTGCCGGGTTGAGCTTCAAATTGTACTTTCGAAGTCTAAGGAAGAACTTCTCAAGTGCGGTTGCATGTTTGTCAGCTGTTTTTGACTTAATGACCATATCGTCGACATACACTTCTACTTCTTTGTGAATCATGTCATGGAAGATGGTCGTTGCCATTCTTTGATAGGTTGCCCCGGCATTTTTGAGCCCAAAAGGCATGACCCTGTAGCAGTAGGTTCCCCATTCCGTGATGAATGCCGTCTTCTCTTTGTCTGGAAAATGCATCATTATTTGGTTATATCCAACAGCAAGATCGGTCAAGGAGACCATCTCGTGTCCCGCCATTCGGTCTACCAACAAGTCAATATGCGGCAGGGGGAAGTCGTCCTTCGGACATGCTTTATTCAAATCTCGGTAGTCTACACACATTCTGACTTTGCCATCTTTCTTCGGCACCGGTACAATGTTTGCTAACCATGTCGGGTAGGCAATGGGTTCTATGAACCTGTTCTCCAGTTGCTTGGCTACTTCCTCCTTGATTTTCAAGGACCATTCTGTCTTCAGCCTTCTTAGCTTCTGTTTTACTGGCTTAGTCTCAGGGTATACTGGAATCTTGTGCACCACTATTGCCGGGTCAATTCCCGTGATGTCACTTGCCTTCCACAAACTTCTTTAAGCATTCACTGATCTGTTCCCTGTTCACACAGTCAGATGCAATGTATGTATGTTCATTTTCTTCTTTGCCAATTATTATTTTTTTTTTCATTTTTTATTTCATTTATTTCTTTTTCATTATTTTTGCTTGGAAATGCTTGGAAAGATAGACACGCGGGGTAGTCAAGAATTTGCAAGCCTTTATTGATTATGAGAGAATTGTCTTCAAAAGTTACATCGAATTTGAAATCTGGATCTTCTAGATCCGACACTAACGACTCAGAACTGGAACTGGACTCTGACTCGGTTTTAGACTCGGGGTCAGACTCAGACTCAGTACAGGACTTGATTACAGACTCTGACTCTAGGTTTGACTCGGGAGGGGGTTCATTAGCAGCATGTTCCTCCTCGACATACCAGTTGACAAGAGGCCCTTCATTTGGCTTGATTAAACTTAGCAGGTCTTGATTTTCTTTCTTTCCCGTAATGACTGCAACCTCATCAAAGAGACTTGGCAGCATGAAGTCTTCTACTTCCAGCTCAGCTATTGCCTCAGACTTGTTACCCCAGACATCAGCAAATATCTCTAATCCAGGTAGCACTTTCTTGGCGGTCGGGCAGTAAAATGGTTCTTGGAAACCGTGATAAGGAATTGTCTCTCCGGATTTGCGGAAGTGACTATTCAAAGTTAAAAAGTGTGATGGCATCTGCATTGTTCTGCCTCTGTTCCTAGAGCTCCTAGCTTGGTCTTCCTCAGTAGGCTCATATCCCAGCCCAAAAGTCCCTTGGTTTACTGGACATTCCCAGGCTTGCAGTGCGGGGTATGTTTTTCCGGACCTCGCCATAGCCATTCCTGGTAAGTAAGACATTTTCAACATTAAAGGCACTATGCAATTTATTTGCACCGTCCCAAAATCAAAGAGAATTTGGGAGTTCATAGTCTTTCCTTCTATAAATTGCACAGTATCATACTGAAATCCCGAGAGGGGAAAGTAGGCGCTTTCAGGGTTGACCTCAAAGAGAGGCTGGCCCTTTGGCTTTTTTAAGCTGGCTGTAATCATCTCCTTGAACTGTTATGATTTTACCCTCATAAGGGAATTTGACTTTCTGGTGTAAGGAGGAGGGTACTGCTTTGGTACGGTGTATCCATGGCCGTCCCAAAAGCAGGTTGAAACTGGTGGGCACATCGATCACCTGGAATGGTACCTCCATTACGGCTGGCCCGATTGCCAATTTCAGCATAGCAACTCCCAATACTTCCCTTCGGGTGCTGTCATATGCTTTCACTATCTGGTCAGATGGCATGAAATCCGTTTCTTCCAAACCCAGACCGCTGGCTACTCTTAATGGACAGACGTTTAATGCTGACCCATTATCAATGAGAACCATGGGCACAGTTTTGTCTCTAGTCTGAACCGTGATATAGAGGGCATCATTGTGACTATCTCCTCCAGTGGGTAAGTCATCATCCGAAAACCCGATGTTTTGAGTCTTCGAAGATTGGGTGAGGGTGGATACTAGCACTTCGGGGCTAACCTCCACCAACGTTTGAAGCTGACTCAAAGCCTTGCAAAGAGCTTGGCGATGAGGAAAAGATACTGCTAGAAGTTCCCAAATCGATACCCTAGCTTGTGTCTTCTTTAGCTGTGAAAGTACTGGGTCTTCTTTTGGTTCATCTGTCCTTTGGTAAGGGTTATTTGAGACTTTGTCCAAGACTAATGGTTCATATTGTCTCCCGCTCCTGGTTATAGCATCGAGTTCCTCAGTCAGGTCATTCAAATCTAGGACACAAATTTCGTTCCTTTCAAGGAATAGATCGAAAGGATCGATCAATTCCTGGTCATGAAAGATAGCATTTACCCCGTGATTTGGCAAGGGGTTAGTGCTAATGTTCGGTTTGCTTCTCGGAATAATTGAGCCATTGTCTACCAAGTCCTGGATGCGGTTCTTAAGAGTCCAACATGCCTCAGTCTTATGCCCATATGCTTGGTGGTACTCACAGTATTCATTGGTTTTGAAATTCCTCGGTAAGGGGTTAGGTGGTGGTCTTGCCTCCAAAGGTTTGATGTAGTTTGCTTTAACAGCTTCTCGAAATACCAAAAGGATTGGCATGCCGAGATCAGTATATGCTCTTCTTGACTGACTGCCGTTTCTCATGTTTCCCATGCTTCCCGTGTTTCCCATATTTCCCACACGTAAAGGGTTTGTGGGGGTGATACTTGCCACTTCGTGGATTTTTCCGGGCTGGATAGGTTTTTTGTATCTTGAGGCTCCCGAATCTTCTTTCAGTTGTCCCATTTGAAGTAAATCCTCTACCTTCGTAGCAGTGGCAATGAGCGACTGAAACGTTGGTAGGTATTGTGTTTGAAGCTGAGACTGGTAGATAGGCAGTAAATTTTTGATTATTATGTCAACTTGTTCCTGTTCAGAGGGTCGGCTGATCATTTGAGAGGCTTTGGCCCTCCACCTCGTAAGGAACGAGGAAAAGGGCTCATTGTTTTTCTGTTTGGTGGTTTCCAGTTCTCTTCGGGTAACATCCACTTCCATGTTATAGCGATACTGTGAATTGAATGCATTACAGATATCTTCCCAAGTTTTCATCTTTGATCGGTCCAAACTGACAAACCATCTCAAAGCAGCGCCGGTGAGTGACTGTTGGAACAACTGAGCAAGGAGCTCGCTGTTCAATCCGAACGGGTTAAGGGCACCCACATACATTTTCAAGTGTGTTTTTGGACAAGTAGTTCCATCGAATTTGTCCATGTTTGGCATTTTGAATTTGGTTGGCAGTCTTGCTTCGGGGAACAGAGACAAGGAGTCCATGTCCACGACTTCTTTGTGTGTCTTAAGGGCGGTAACAGACCTTTCTAAGAGTTCTAGCTTTTCTCTCATTTTCTGAGCTTCCAGCTCAGAGGCAGTTTTGGAAGGCATGTCATCCAAGTTAAGGGTAGGGTTTGAGGACGCAGATGCAGCACCCGGTCCTGGATTGGAGGCACCATGATCATTTCCCCCAACCGGAATCCCGTTTCCATTACCACCGCCTAGTTCAGCTAGCAGGGCGGTTCTCTGGGCGGCCAATGCCTCATGCATTCTAGCTTCCATTCTAGCTTCCATTTGTTCCATGAGGGCTTTGATGTCATTAAGTGATGCCATTGGCCTAGTTGAAGTTGGTGAACTTGGTGAATTTGGTGATAGCACAGTAGGTGTAGCTGGCACTGACGTTGGCGCTTGAACAGTAGGTACCTGATAGGATGAGGGTAACCGGGTTAGGGTACTGTGTTGTGTATCAAGGTAACTAATAAGAGATAGATCGTCTCTTTGTCCAACTGTGCATGACTGACAAACAGAAGGATATTTTTGTGTCCCTCCACTCTCTTCTCTCTGTTTTTTTTTTTTTTTTTTTTTTTTTAATGCTTATGGTATGTCATGAATGCGCACAATAACACGTCATAATTTATTTTAATGAGATGATTCGTACCATTGGGTGCATATAGTCCTAAAGGATAGGTTCTATAGGCTATGACACAAATAGAGAATCGGCTTATTAAGGGACCCTTGAACCTTGAGTATGGATATACCTAACCACATGTGAAACAAAGAGTTTCGCGTGGGTCCAACGGTACGCATACTCATGTGCCACCCCCAAAAGGATTAGGGATGGTTTGCGGGTAACAGGGAGGACGCTTTGGCTGTCCGTCGACATAATCAAAGAGACCTGCCGATCAGCGCTACTTGCTATCCAGACTCAGAAGTTTGAACAGAAAGAGAAGAAATTCATTTGAAGTTCATTTTTATGCAATGGAGAAAAGGATTCTCAATCGTGCAAATAAATCAACAAGTTTTAATGTCTTAATCACATTTTTCCATTAAGTCCGGATTTATCAAGTATTCTTAAGGAAAGAACACTTGATTCGTATTAGGGTACCCTGCAAAACAAAGCATAATAAAATAATACCTTAAAGAAAGGCCGGTTAGTTTTTCACAACAATTGTAGTCCACTTTTATGCAAAATGATTACATAATATCCCCAGCAGAGTCGCCAAACTGTGAACCCCTCCCCCAAAATACCATAGCATAGTGAATGCATGTGACTAAAGGAAGAAATGCACGTGAGTGTGTGAGTCGCCACCTTGTTTAATTATTTTAGGGTAAACTAGGAAAAAACCCTAAGTGACTCCATTTTTAATTGACCTAGTTACTAGATTAATTATCCCAATGTTTAAGGCACAGTCTGCGAACCCGAGGTGGATCCCGAAACTATGTCATGCTGATGAACTAATCGATGGATGGATGCTTTGCAAGGTGAATGATGGATTAATGAAATGTTTGTGTGATTTTGACTTGCCGCCCGGGGTGAAATCCCGAACGTGCCTACGTACTTCCGTTTGAATGGAAGATCAAAGTCAACGTAGTTCGATAGGCCTCTTTTAGAGGGCTTTGAATGGTATGCTTAATGCATGGGTGTGTGTATGCTTTGTGCACGTTGTTAAGGCATTTTGCCAAAAATATCAATTTTAAGCGATTTGTCGCTAAAATGGTTGATTTTACGGTTTTAAACCGAAAATGATTGATTTTAAGGCATTTTGCCAAAAAATGTCGGTTTTAAGCGATTTGTCGCTAAAATGGTTGATTTTACGGTTTTAACCGAAAATGATTGATTTTAAGGCATTTTTGCCAAAATGTTGATTTTAAGCGATTTGTCGCTAAAATGGTTGATTTTACGGTTTTAAACCGAAAATGATTGATTTTAAGGCATTTTGCCAAAAATGTCGGTTTAAGCGATTTGTCGCTAAAATGGTTGATTTTACGGTTTTTAAACCGAAAATGATTGATTTTAAGGCATTTTGCCAAAAATGTCGGTTTTAAGCGATTTGTCGCTAAAATGGTTGATTTTACGGTTTTTAAACCGAAAATGATTGATTTTAAGACATTTTGCCAAAAATGTCGGTTTTTAAGCGATTTGTCGCTAAAATGGTTGATTTTATGACTTTTAGTCGAAAGTGTTGATTTTAAGGCGTTTCGCCAAAATGGTTCAATTTTACGACTTTTGGCCGTAAAAAGTTTGATTTTTGATTAAGCGGAATTTTAGTTGACGTGTATGCATTTTTATGCAGTTATAGAATGATTAAGAGTAGAAAAGAAGCATGCATGAAGTGCTAAAATTAAATAGGCAGAATTTTAATTACGTACCTGATTTAATCGTCGGCCACTTCTTAACTCCAGATTTAGCTCCATCGTTTAGGTATATTAATTAATTTTTAATTTTATTTTATTTTAGTGGTCAAATAACACAACATAAATGCAATAAAATTAAATTAAATGCAAAAAGCGGTAAAGAAGACGCAAGGAGCGTGAGAGGGAGAAGGTTTCGTCCGTCAATACAGACAAGAGGTGTCAAAAACAGCCTGAAAATGGCCTATTTATAGGCCATTTTCGGGTCCCGGCGGTGGCTGCCGCCGTGCATGGCGGTAGCCACCGCCAGAAAATCTGGGCGGTAGCTGCCGCCAGGCCGG
>NC_143154.1:18849027-18938195 GCF_041381405.1 Jatropha curcas
GATTTGTCATCTACCCTTGATGGGTTTGAATTTAACGGAGAGCTTGCAGTTGACCCGTTTTTTGACAACTTGATTTCCTGTAGCTTTGTCCTTGATTTCTTTCTTTTGTGCAGAGGTTCCTTTTGACCCATTTTTCCTTTTTCTTTTTCTTTTTTTTTTTTCTTTTTTTTTTAGAAGCAGCCTCTCCATAAAGAATGTCGAGGCAACTTGATTCTGAGATGACTTGAGTAGTGTAGGGATAGCATCGTGACTGTGCAGACCCAACCATAACTTCTTTATTCTGTCGCTTTTAAGCTCAAAATTCAGACACCTCTCTGTCGGAGCATCTTCCATTCCTGGGTTTTCGGAGAAATCATTCTGGCCCTAACCCCTTGAATCGGCTTTGCCTCGGTACTGTTTGAAGTCTTGCGTACCCTTTGCTGGATCCTTTCCATGATTACCCTTCAAAACTTCCCCTTTGATGGTGCTTCTGCATTGTACTTCTTTTTTTTTTTTTTTTTTTGGCCCCCGCCGTCGGCGGCTGCTGCCGCTGACGTTTTGGCGGCTGCTGCCGCCCTCGTTCGGTGGCAATTTGGCGGCAGCTGCCGCCATCATTCGGCGCATTCTTCTATAAAAACAAGTTTCTTGTTTGGTTTTTCATTCATCCTTCCTTTTCTCTCTTCTTCTTCTTATCTTCAAAGAATGAATCCCTTTTTTACTCACAGCATGCACAGCTGGATTAGGAGTCTCTCCAAAGTCGAAAAGATCAACTTGGGGAGGTACGGTCTCTCTCCTATCGTTACGCTCAGGGGGGTGGTGATCGACTGGAACTTTTTATGGGCCTGCATCAGACTTTGGGATCCTGAGGCCCATGTTTTCCGGTTCGGAGCCATGATGGAGGAGATGTGTCCTCTTTTTGAGGAGTTCTGTGCTATCATAGGGTGCGACCCCAATGCCCCTTTGGTCAGGCATGAAGTCAAGATCGGGTATGTTCGGTCGTTTGAAAACCTGTTTCAGTTCAGCCGACCACAAGCTAGGGCCATGATTGTTGGTGATCAGAAAGCAATTTTGTTGCCCCTGATTGATGAGTTTTCAGGGGTCTGTTCAGATGACCCAGACCGGATGAGGCTAAGGATGCGGGCCTTGGTTTTTTGTTTATTGGCTGGCTTCTTGTTCAACAAGGATCCGGGCTACGGGGATTTGCGACTTTGTCCCATGGTTCGGCAGATGGAGGATATGGGTTGCATAGGTGGTATTGTGCTGGCAGAAACTATCAGGAGCCTCGACAGAGCCGCTTTAGGCTTTGAGGATTGGACGGTTTCTCCTATTATTCTTCAGGTATTTCTTCTTTTTCTATTTCTTATCTTTTCTTCTTTTTGGCCTGTTCCTTTGTAATAGAAAGGATCCATTACTCAGGTTTGGTTGAAGGACCATCTCCAAGTGGTTGCCACTCCTACTTTGCTGCCTTATAACCCTGTCCAGTATCGCATGCGGAGGATCTTGATCACACATCCGTCTGCTGATGCCTGGACCTCATGGCTGATTGAATTGGGTCCAAACGAAATGTTGTGGTTTGTACCTTGGTACGGCATTACCCGCTTTATTCAAGTCAGCTCTCACCATACTCAGGTTTACCTTTTAGGCCTTACCCATTGTACTTGGTACTAGCGCTTCGCGCGTTATGAGGCAGATGGGAATAGATCAGACTGTACCGATCATGGATGACTCTTTATCTGATTCCACCATCACTCCGGGAGTTACCCGAGCTGTTCTTAGAGCTTGGGTTAGAGATCATCAGATGGTTAGGCCTTTACCTAATCCTGCTGGTATTCAGACTTCTCCTGAGTATCGGGCCTGGTTCGTGAATGCTGTCTGGCCGGTTGAAAAGCTGAGGAGGAACGCACTGCTGAGTGCACTTGAGGGTTGGACTCAGGCTGACACTGGTGAGGGGGTTAGGATTGATGAGGAGATTGTGTTGACTCCTTGGACAGGCGAGGCTGGAGAGAGTTCAACAGCTAGGGATGACTCGGAGGACGTTGCCCCACGGAGGCGACGGGCCACCTAGACTCTGATAGGCTTTTATTCTTTGGTTTTGAGATGTATTTTTGTTTCATGGATTTTATTTTATTTTATTTTTTTGGCTTTTTGCTTATACTGTTTGGCTTTATTACTTTTTAATTGGAGTGTCATTTGACTTTTAAGCTTTCCAAGCTCTTTCCAACTTTATTCATTCAAGCTCTAATTTTTGCCTAAGCCGCCCTTTCGGGTTTTCAACTTAGCGAGCTACCCATTTTTGCCTAAGCCGCCCTTTCCGGGTTTTCGACTTAGCGGGCCCCGACTTTTGCCTAAGCCGCCCTTTCGGGTTTTTGACTTAGCGGGTTTTTCTTTTCTTGCCTGAAGCCGCCCTTCCGGGTTTTCAACTTCAGCTTTGATTTGATTTTTTTTTTGTTTTTTTTTTTTATCATTTGGCAAAGAAGAATGACATGAATTTTTTATTAATGCTTAGACCGTGCCCAATGAGGGCTGCCTACATATCTCCGATATGTAATTTCTTTTTTCCGAAGAGAATCAGGTCTAATGTAGTTCGTTTTACATTATGCAATGCTTATTACACAAAATATCTTTTTAACTGATCTAAATTACATGGATTCGTGAATTCCAAACCATCCAAATCAGTTAAGATGACGGCTCCGCCAGACAGTATTTTCTTCAACACATAGGGTCCAGCCCAATGAGGGCGAAACTTCCCACGTGGATCCGTGATTGGCTGTCTAATTTCCTTCAGGACTAAACAACCTTCTTCCAGTTTTCGGTCTTTGACCTTCTTGTTAAAATGTCGTGCCATTCTCCTTTGGTAGACTCGAGTTTGGTGGATTGCTTGTAACCGCTTTTCGTCCATGCCCAAGAGTTGCGAATGATAATTCTTCACCCAATCGGCTTCGCTAATCTGACTTTCTTGGATAACTCTTGCCGACTGAACTTCCAGCTCAATAGGCAATACTGCTTCCATGCCATATACTAAGGAATACGGGGTTGCCCCAGTAGGTGTTCTAATTGAAGTCCTATATCCCCATAAGGCATTCGGCAACTGTTCATGCCAAGCTTTATGCTTTTTGACTGTCTTCTGTAAAATGACTTTTATAGCCTTATTTGCAGCTTCCACAGCCCCATTTGTTTGTGGACGATAGGGCGAGGATTTATGGTGTCGAATCCTCGTTTCTTTCAACAAATTAGCAAATTCACCCTGGAAGTGAGCTCCATTGTCCGTGGTGATCTCGAATGGCGTTCCGTACCGACAAAGGATGTTGGTACAAACGAACTGCGCTGCCTTCTTGGCATTCAGAATTGAATAAGAGGCTGCCTCGATCCACTTAGTGAAGTAATCTATAGCAACCAAAATGAACTGGTGACCGTTGGAAGCTTTCGGGTGGATTTTTCCGATCACGTCTATGCCCCAAGTTGCGAAAGGCCATGGTGAAGCAATAGGATTCAAATTGACCGGAGGTTGTCTTTGCAGCTTAGCAAAAATTTGACATTCGTGACACTTCTGCGCGTGCCTCACGCAATCTGCCTTCATGGTTGACCAGTAATAACCTAGGTTCATGATTTTTCGAGCCAAGGCTATCCCGTGCATGTGTGGGCCAGATTCCCCGTTATGTAAGGAATCCATGATGGTTTGAGCTTCTCCCTCATCGACGCACCTTAGGTGCAGGCCATTCCAACTTCTTTTGTATAGAACTCCCTCAGTAAGGAAATATCCGGATGCTAACTGTCTCAATGTCCGTTGATCAGTTTTGGTAGATCCCTCCGGGTAGGCTTCATTCTGAAGATAATCCTGTATATCCCAATACCAAGGCTTATCGTCGACCAAATTCATGATATGTGCTGGCTGTTTCTGTAGCCGCACTGTCAAGGGTCGAATGATTCGATCCTCTTCTACATTGACCATGGAGGCTAGAGTGGCTAGAGCATCTGCAAACTGATTTTTGGCTCGTGGTAAGTAATGGAAGGATAAACCATCAAATTGTTGCGCCAATTCATCCAAGCGTTGTAGGTAAGGAACCAAACGCTCTTCTTTAATTTTCCATTTCCTCAAAGCCTGGGAGACTATTAAGTTGGAATCTCCGAAAACCTTGAGGATCTTTATCTCCTTTTCCAAGGCTGCTTCTAACCCTCTTATGCAAGCTTCATACTCGGCTTCATTGTTGGTGCAGTTGAAATCTAACTTGACTGCGATTGGAACATATTCTCCACAGGGAGTTTTGAATACGACTCCAATCCCATTTCCATGGTAATTTGAAGCTCCATCGAAGTACATTTCCCAGACTTCACTTTCCAAGTTCAACAAGTCTTCATCAGGAAATCCTACCTCCGGCATTTGGTCTTCGACCGGTAATTCTGCTAATTGATCGGCTAAGGCTCCACCTTTCACCGACTTCCGTTGCACAAACTTCAAATCATAAGCTGCGAGTACTGATACCCACTTAGCCATCTTACAATCAAGAACCGGCCTCTCCATAAGGAATTTCAAGGGGTTCGATTCAGAAACAACATTTGTGGTGTAAGATGAGAGGTAGTGCTGCAGCTTTGTACAAGCCCATACTAGAGCCAGACACAATTTCTCTATCTTATTGTATTTTAGCTCATATTCTAGCATCCTTTTGCTGAGGTAATACACGGCATTTTCTACCCTTGTATCTTCTGCTTGTTGAGCTAGCATTGCACCCATCGCTTCTTCTGTCACCGATAGGTACAACAGCAAAGGCTTTCCCAGCCTTGGTGGCTGTAAAACTGGCGGGGACAACAGATATTGCTTGACTTGGTCGAAAGCTTTCTGACAATCCTCATTCCATTTGACGGCTACTCCTTTTCTGAGCAATTTGAAAATCGGACCACAAGTGTCGGCCAATTGATTGATGAATCGGCTGATGTATTGTAGCCTTCCTAGGAAACCCCGGACTTCCTTTTCCGTCCTCGGTGCCGGCATCTCCATAATGGCTTTGGCTTTTGAAGGGTCAATTTCTATGCCCTTTTGGCTGACCATATGCCCCAGAAATACTCCGGATGTAGCTCCAAACAGACATTTTGCCGGGTTGAGCTTTAAGTTGTACTTTCGAAGTCTAAGGAAGAACTTCTCAAGTGCTGTTGCATGCTCTTCAGCTGTTTTTGACTTAATGACCATATCGTCGACATACACTTCTACTTCTTTGTGAATCATGTCATGGAAAATGGTCGTTGCCATTCTTTGATAGGTTGCCCCGGCATTTTTGAGACCAAAAGGCATGACCCTGTAACAGTAGGTTCCTCATTCTGTGATGAATGCCGTTTTCTCTTTGTCTGGCACATGCATCATTATTTGGTTGTATCCGACAGCAAGATCGGTCAAGGAGACCATCTCGTGTCCCGCCATTCGGTCTACTAACAAGTCAATATGCGGTAGGGGAAAGTCATCTTTTGGACATGCTTTATTCAAATCCCGATAGTCTACACACATTCTGACTTTGCCATCTTTCTTCGGCACTGGCACAATGTTTGCTAACCATGTCGGGTAGGCAATGGGTTCTATGAACTTGTTTTCTAGTTGCTTGGCAACTTCCTCCTTGATTTTCAAGGACCATTCTGTCTTCAGCCTCCTTAGCTTCTGTTTTACTGGCTTAGTCTCAGGGTATACTGGAATCTTGTGCACCACTATTGCCGGGTCAATTCCCGTGATGTCACTTGCCTTCCACAAACTTCTTTAAGCATTCACTGATTTGTTCCCTGTTCACACAGTCAGATGCAATGTATGTATGTTCATTTTCTTCTTTGCCAATTATTATTTTTTTTTCATTTTTTATTTCATTTATTTCTTTTTCATTATTTTTGCTTGGAAATGCTTGGAAAGATAGACACGCGGGGTAGTCAAGAATTTGCAAGCCTTTATTGATTATGAGAGAATTGTCTTCAAAAGTTACATCGAATTTGAAATCTGGATCTTCTAGATCCGACACTAACGACTCAGAACTGGAACTGGACTCTGACTCGGTTTTAGACTCGGGGTCAGACTCAGACTCAGTACAGGACTTGATTACAGACTCTGACTCTAGGTTTGACTCGGGAGGGGGTTCATTAGCAGCGTGTTCCTCCTCGGCGTACCAGTTGGTGAAAGGTCCTTCGTTCGGCTTGATCAGGCTCGGTAGGTCTTGATCCCCATTATTTCCTGTGATAACCGCAACCTCATCAAAGAGACTAGGCTGCATAAAGTCTTCTACTTCCAGTTCAGTTATTGCTTCAACTTCTTCAGATAAGCCATTTAGGTCCAGGCCACGGATGTCACTCACTTTTAGGAATAGCTCGAAAGGATCGATCAATTCCTTGGTCAGAAACAATAGCATTTACCCCGTGATTTGGTAAGGGATTAGTGCTAATGTTCGGCTTCCTTCTTGGGATGATTGAACCGTTGTCTACCAGGTCTTGGATGCGGTTCTTAAGCGTCCAGCACGCTTCAGTCTTGTGCCCGTTACCCTGATGGTACTCACAGTATTCATCAGCTTTGTAGTTCCTTCGTAATGGGTTGGGTGGTGGCCTGTCTTCTAAAGGCTTGATGTAGTTTGCTTTGACAGCTTCTCGGAATACCAAAAGGATTGGCATACCGAGATCAGTATATATTCTTCTCGACTGACTGCCGTTTCTCACGTTTCCCACACGTAAAGGATCCGTCGTGTGGGTGATGCTTGCCACTTCATGGACTTTGCTAGATTGGCTAGGTTTCTTGTATTTTGAGGTTCCCGGGTCTTCTTTCAGTTGCCCTATTTGGATTAAGTCTTCCACCTTAGTTGCAGTCGCAATGGGCGATTGGAACGTAGGCAAGTACTGTGTTTGAAGCTGTGACTGGTAGACAGGCAGTAAGTTCTTGATTATTATATCAACTTGTTCCTGTTCAGAGGGTCGGCTGATCATTTGGGTGACCTTGGCCCTTTTCCTCGTAAGGAACGAGGGAAAGGGTTCATTGTTTTTCTGTTTGGTGGTTTCTAGTTTTTCTCTTATTTTCTGAGCTTCCAGCTCAGAAGCAGTTCTGGAGGGCATGTCATCCAGGTTAGGGGTAGGGTTTGTTGGTTCAGCAGTAGGACCCTGATTGGAGGTAGCAGGTTCACTTCCCCCAGCGGAAGCCCCATTTCTATTACTATTACTCAATTCAGCTATCAGGACGGTCCTTTGGGCAGTCAATGCCTCATTCATTCTGGCCTCCATTTTGGCCTCCAGTCTGGCCTCCAGTTGTTCAATAAGGTTTTGGATATCGGCAAGTGATGCCATTGATGCAGGTGGGGTTGTTGAAGTTATAGGTGAAGCTGGTGTAACTGGTGAGGCTAGTGAAGCAGGTGATAGCACCGTAGGTGTGGCTGGCACTTGAACAGGGGGTACCTGTAAGCGTAAGGGTAATGGCATTAGGGTATAGTGGGCGGTATTGTGTGTCAGAGTAACTGATATGAGATAGACTGACTCTTTGTCCAACTGTGCATGACTGACAAACAGAAGGATATTTTTGTGTCCATCCACTCTCTTCTCTCTGTTTTTTTTTTTTTTTTTTTTTTTTTAATGCTTATGGTATGTCATGAATGCGCACAACAACACGTCATAATTTATTTTAATGAGATGATTCGTACCATTGGGTGCATATAGTCCTAAAGGATAGGTTCTATAGGCTATGACACAAATAGAGAATCGGCTTATTAAGGGACCCTTGAACCTTGAGTATGGATATACCTAACCACATGTGAAACAAAGAGTTTCGCGTGGGTCCAACGGTACGCATACTCATGTGCCACCCCCAAAAGGATTAGGGATGGTTTGCGGTAACAGGGAGGACGCTTTGGCTGTCCGTCGACATAATCAAAGAGACCTGCCGATCAGCGCTACTTGCTATCCAGACTCAGAAGTTTGAACAGAAAGAGAAGAAATTCATTTGAAGTTCATTTTTTATGCAATGGAGAAAAGGATTCTCAATCGTGCAAATAAATCAACAAGTTTTAATGTCTTAATCACATTTTTCCATTAAGTCCGGATTTATCAAGTATTCTTAAGGAAAGAACACTTGATTCGTATTAGGGTACCCTGCAAAACAAAGCATAATAAAATAATACCTTAAAGAAAGGCCGGTTAGTTTTTCACAACAATTGTAGTCCACTTTTATGCAAAATGATTACATAATTATCCCCAGCAGAGTCGCCAAACTGTGTACCCCTCCCCAAAATATCTCCGGCATATGAATGCATGTGACTAAAGGAAGAAATGCACGTGAGTGTGTGAGTCGCCACCTTGTTTAATTATTTTAGGGTAAACTAGGAAAAAACCCTAAGTGACTCCATTTTTAATTAACCTAGTTACTAGATTAATTATCCCAATGTTTAAGGCACAGTCTGCGAACCCGAGGTGGATCCTGAGACTATGTCATGCTGACGAACTAACCGATGGATGAATGCTTTGCAAGGTGAATGATGGATTAATGAAATGTTTGAGTGATTTCGACTTGCCGCTCGGGGTGAAATCCCGAACGTGCCTACGTACTTCCGTTTGAATGGAAGATCAAAGTCAACGTAGTTCGATAGGCCTCTTTTAGAGGGCTTTGAATGATATGCTTAATGCATGGGTGTGTGTATGCTTAGTGCATGATTTAGGCATTTTGCCAAAAAATGTTGATTTTGAGGCATTTGTGCCAAAATGGTTCATTTAAACGATTTGTCGCTTAAAAGATTGATTTTAAGGCATTTTGCCAAAAATGTCGATTTTAAGCGATTTGTCGCTAAAATGGTTGATTTTACGGTTTTAAACCGAAAATGATTGATTTTACGGTTTTAAACCGAAAATGATTGATTTTAAGGCATTTTGCCAAAAAATGTCGATTTTAAGCGATTTGTCGCTAAAATGGTTGATTTTACGGTTTTAAACCGAAAATGATTGATTTTAAGGCATTTTGCCAAAAATGTCGATTTTAAGCGATTTGTCGCTAAAATGGTTGATTTTACGGTTTTAAACCGAAAATGATTGATTTTAAGGCATTTTGCCAAAAACGTCGATTTTAAGCGATTTGTCGCTAAAATGATTGATTTTAGGCCTTTGGCCAAAAGGTGTTGTTTTAGGCAATTAATTTGCCAAAAATGTGCGATTTAGGCGATTGTCGCCAAAATGGTTGATTTTAAGATCTTTGGCCAAAATGTGTTGTTTTAGGCAATTAGTTTGCCAAAATGTGCGATTTAGGCTTTAATGCCACGATTATCAATTAATCGGGCGTTCGAGCTTAATCACAATTTATTGTCGAAACGTGATTGATTAAGGCTTTTAGCCACAATTATTGATTAATTGGACTTAAGCCGGATTTGTTCGAAATAAGGCAATTGAACCGTAGTTATTAATTAACTAGGCTCTTTTAGCCAATATTGTCGGATTTAAACTTTAATACCACGATTATTGATTAACCGGGCATTTAAGCTTAATCAAATTAATTAAGGCAGTTTATTTACCAAAAATAATGACGTGGATGCATTTATGCAATTGTAGAATTATTAAGAGTAGAAGAGAAATATGCATGAAGTGCTAAAATTAAATAGGCAGAGTTTTATTTACATACCTGATTTAATCGACGACCGCTTCTTAACTCCGGATTAAGCTCCTCGCTTAGGAAATATCAATTAATTTTAATTTGTTTAATTTTAATATCCAAATATCACAATAAAAATGCAATAAAAAATAAATTAAATGCAAAAAGCGGTAAAGAAAACGCAAGGAGCGTGAGAGGGAGAAGGATTCGTCCGTTAACACAGACAGGGGTGTCAAAAACAGCCTGAAAATGGCCTATTTATAGGCCATTTTCGGGTCCCGGGCGGTGGCTGCCGCCGTGCATGGCGGTAGCCACCGCCAGAAAATCTGGGCGGTAGCTGCCGCCCAGGCTCGGCGGTAGCTACCGCCCTGTCGGTGGGGCGACAGGCCCTGCCCGCGCAGGGCGAGAGGCCCCGCGTGTGCTGGCGGCAGGCCTCGCCCAGGGCGCGAGGGGGGGGCCAGGCCCTGCGCGCGGGGCGACAGCCTCGCTCGCGGGGCGAGAGGCCTCGCCCCGGGGCGAGAGCCTCGCCCTCGCCCGCGGGAGGCCTCGCCCGCCGGGGCGAGAGGCCTCGCCCTCGCGGTGCGGGAGGTCTCGCCCGCGCGGGCGAGAGTCCTCGCCCGCGCGGCGCGGGAGGCCTCGCCCCGCGAGGCGAGGTTTCGCCCGCGCGGGCGAGGGGTCTCGCTCGCGCGCGGCGCGATGGGCCTCGCCCGCGCGCGGTCGAGGGGCCTCGCCCGCGCTGGGCGAGGGTCCCCGCCCACGCTGGGCGAGGGTTCTCGCCCGCTGGGCGCCAGGCCCCGCCCGCGCTGGGCGAGGGCTGTCGCCCGCGCTTGGTGGGGGCTGGCGCCGCCGTGGCCGGTGCGGCCACCGTGTGTCGCTTCGGGAGCTGTTTTGGGAGTTTCGGACCTCCGAAAAATATTCCGGGACCTGTTCCGCGATCCTCGTAAAATTCCGGACGTTTCAAGTACCATATTGATATATTTTCGGTGAACTTCCGAAATGGCCTCCGGTCCGGCCGGACTGTTTGCAGTCCGGAAAAATTGGCTCTTTGAGCCTTGTGAGTCAAATTTACTGTAGCAAATGCACTGTAGCACAATTAAATTTGCTGTAGCAAATTCATTGTAGCACAGTCAAATTTACTGTAGCAAAGTCAACCAATAGGCTTTTTGAGCCTCAAAATTTGAGTATTCACAGATAGTAGATAGAAAAGGTAGGCCCATGCTACAACATCTACATCCAGCTCTGCAACCTGGTACCAAGGCATCTCCTAATAGTGAGCAAAGAGGCTCTTATAGCTGACCCTATTGTTAGAAAGGGTGGGCTCCACTCCGATAGCAACTTGGAAGCTTACACGCAAGCCCGCACCATCCAATGTCCTCATCCGGTGATCAAAGACGATAGACTACCCTCTAAAAGGAAGTCCTGTAATAGCAATAAAATCAACTGGCATGATCATCATCTCGCCAAATGGCATATGGAAACTATGAGTGGTATCCATCCATCATTCCATGAGTGCTAAAATGCTGGAGAGAAGAGTTCGCCCCTGCACCCGAGGTAGAGTGTCGAAAAATAGGCCAAAGCTAGCCTCCCAGTTGCGGTCTTGGACCCACAAAGGAAGCCTATCAAACCACTCGCCAGCTGCATAGGCGTTGCTGTCAGTTTTCCCGTGCTTTGCGCTTTTCTATAAAAAAAAACCATTGTAAGTATGGCTCATAAAGTGCAAAGGCACATGTTTTTGTGTTTTGAGGCAAGGAAGAAAAATGATGAAAAAACGATAAATATTTGGTGATTTATAACTATTTTGGCGCAACCCACAAAGAGTGTGCAAGGCACTATTCAAGTGGCGTACACTACTAGTGCTGTGGAGAACGCCACAAGGCTACAGAGCAACCAAACAAGCCTACAGCAGTGCATACCACAGTGGCCACAGGTGCCCAAAAAGGTAAATTTCAACCCAATTCTTGGTTTTTAACCTAATGTTTGCATGTTTTTAGTCTTAATAATATAGCAAAAATAAAGAAAAAGCTCCGAAATACCTCGATTGTGCCCAGCAAAGGTGGTTGAGAAAATCATGCTGCAGGCTGATCGTAGTCCTTGCGTCCAGAATAAACTCTCGTAGTTTCATCCCATGACTCACAGGTCAAGTCACAGGATCGATTACCGCATCACCAGGAAGCCAATCCATAATGTTTTTAGCAGCCATAAGTCTCGGCTGCAAAAGGAGTGAAAAGAAGAAAAGAAAGAATTTGAAAAGAAAGTGAATGAGTTAGGTTGAAAGCGACAAATGAATGTCACTTTCACCTTTTATAAAGGTCAATGGGCCTATGGGCCCGATTTAAGCCTCCAAGCACAATTTGGCCCAAAGGTCTATTAGCCATGACCAGCTCGCATACTTAGTTGGCAACCCACTAGGGGCTAGACTCCAGAGGTAAGTTGCCTGGTTTTGCATGCCATAACATAATTTTCAATAAATTCACACAAAAAGACACACACATATAAATTCATATGAACTCACACGCACACACAAATTCACATGAGTTCACGTAAAAATACGCATTTTTATGCGAAATCATGTGTCACACATGCACGCTTTTTCGGGCTTAATCACGAAATTTCTAACCATAACCAACTAAAGAGCTTCTTCCCCTATGTTGTCAAAATTGTTTTGCAGGTACCTCCCAAAGTGGAGCATTTCAAACCGTAAGTCTCATGAGACAGGAAAACCGTAAGTCCCTTGATGCAGGAAAACAGTAAGTCCTTCAAAGAAGGCACTGTCCAAAAGACAACCTCCCCAAGTAGAGCATTTAAGAATCAAGCCATGCCAAGTGGTGCACCCGAAGCCCTCCCAAGTGGCGCACCTAAAGCCATCCCAAGTGGCTCACCCAAAGTCGTTCCAAGCAGTGCACCCAAAGTCGTCCTAGGTTGCGTACCCTAAGCCGTCCTAATTAACGCAACTAAGCCCTCCAAAGAAGGTAGTCACTCGCAGAAGCCGCCGATAACCATAATTGCGCATCTCTTATGCTCTTCACCATCCAAAATACAACCTTCTGCAGTAGAGCATTTCAACAAAGCCGCCAACTGGCGCATTCAGCCATAGAAGACGTAAAAAATCACCATGATGCAGTTGTCCACCCAACAATTACCGTAATGGCACCCAAAGTCGTCCTAAGTGGTGCACCAAAAGTCCCCCTGGGCACCATCCAAAGGACAACATCCTATATTGGATCATTTCAACAAAGTCACCAACTGGTGTAGTTAGTCGTAGATGACATAAAAAATCACCATGATACAATTCGTCCGCCTGACAAACTTCGTAATGGCAATCCACATTAACAAAGCCACCAAAATGGCGCACCTCATCCATTTAAGCTGTTCAAAGTACGCAAGCTATGTAAGTATTTTCTTACTTATGCGTCTACTTTAAACTTTGATGACATTTTGCTTAAAAAGCAAAATATTATCAAAGTCATCCATTTAAGCTGTTCAAAGTACGCAAGCTATGTAAGTATTTTCTTACTTATGCGTCTACTTTAAACTTTGATGACATTTTGCTTAAAAAGCAAAATATTATCAAAGTTGGGGCAAACTGTAGATGCTTAATTTTAACCCTAAAGGTTCAGTGATGATATACCATTTTTTACATAAATTTGAGATTAGAATCCCTAATCGCCTTGGTTTTCAAACCAATGGTCCTTGGCTGACATCATACATGCTTCTCGGGCTTGCCCGACACACTTTTCAGTGCACGTCTCATTTTACGTGCCACCCACTTCGATTTGGTAAAAATGGGCCCAGCGCTATTGCGGGGCCCATCAGTGGCGTTTTACCACGTCAACGCTAAATGGGCCCACCCACCCTCATTTGCCTATAAATAGGCATTGCGGGTGTGCATTAAGGGGAGGATTTTTGACATCTTTAGGGGAACTCTTGTGTTTTGAAAACTCAAACTTGAAATCAAAGGCAACTTTTGTTTCCCTTTGTTCTAAGATTGAGATTCATTGTTTATTCAATCAAAAACCCTCAAAGATCAGTTAAGAATCCGAAAAACACATTTACTAATCTTTAATCTCAAATTATTGGATTAAGAACCAAGCATTTGGATTTCTTCATCCATCTTTTACATTAAACTTCAAAGAAATCACGAAAAGGTAATATCTAAGAACCTATAATCAATTTCTTTGTCTTTTTCTTTTCCTTTTTGGTGTTTTATGCACCTACCTTAGGTTTGGTTATGAGGGAAACCTAGGATCAACCATAAGGGTGTTTTTGTGCCTCTGTGGCGCACGACCTAGGCTAGTGGTGTGCGCCACTACATGTGGCATGCGCCACAAGCTTGTGGCTCTCGCCACATCAACTTAGAAAATCCTATTTCGACTCTGTTCTTGTCTGAAGCCTTTCTGATCTGGGAAGGGCCTTGCTCCACTACGTGGGGTTCATGCCACACCCCTATGGTCCACGCCACTTCCCCTTATGGTGCCAAGCCCTTCAATTCAAAGGTTTAGATTATAAAATAATCAATAAATAGGCCCGATTCGGAGATCTAATGGCAAGCTCCAACCTCAAGTAGTCTAGAATGTGTATTTGGCCATAAATGGATCGAATAAACAATAAGGACAAGATTGAGAGCAATTATTGGTGCATTTATTCATCATAAATGATGAACATCAAGGCCATGAGCTTAAACCTTGTTTAATCATTTAAATTCTTGCTTTTTTAATTACTATTCTTTACTTTATAAGCACTTTATTATTCTGCCCTTTTATCCTTATGTTTCATGTTTATTATTGCACTAACCTTTCATTTATTAACATTGTAATTAGAACATGCATCATTTGATCATTCTTTGTATGAATGGATGTTTGATGATTGTTGGGATTTGATTTTGGTTCTATGAATAATGTTTGTTCTATGTTTGTTTTGATTATATGGATGCTTCACTTTTATTATTATGCTTTGATGTTGTATTATGGAAAAATGTAAAGAGAGCTTAATGGATCTCAATTAATGCTTATATGTAATACTATTTGGGTTGGAAAATTTAGAGGGTAATGGGTAGATTATGTAATTAGGTGCAAATTATAACTCTTTTCTTGTTCCCCCTTTCTTTGTGGATGTTTTAATTTATGCTTTTATGATTGAGATTATTTGCATGATTGTCATTTCTTCAAAATTGCATTAAAGCCTTTTTTTGCATCTCAATTTTAGTTAGTCGTGTTATTATAATTGTGATTTATTGTACGACGAGGAAGCCGGTTTAACCGAGTGATAGGAGTGCCTAACACCTTTTCCTATCGTACCTAACTCCCGAACCCCATCTCTGGTTTAAAACCGAGTTAGTCAATTCTAAAGAATCGATTAATTCGAGAATTTTCCCTAATAAGGGTGGCAACTCCAAAATTAATAAAACTCTTACCAAAGTAAGAGAACCATTTCCGAGGATTAACGAATGGGTTAAATAAAGAAAATCAATTTTTAAATAAAATCAACCAAGCCCGTTCGATTGGATTCATTCCATTTTTTTTGAAAAAATCACGTGTCCCCACCAAGAAAAAGAAAACACTGTTCAATATCCCAAATGCATAGAGAGAAGTTATTTGAGGTTTGTATCCTGGAACTAGCGCCAGGTCCATTGGCACTATGAAATAGCATAGGGTTATGTCTTATGGCTTTTTATCCAAGCCTATACCTCAGAGGAAGTAGTGGATCAAATAAAGAAAAGCAAGTGTGGTAGAGAACATACCCGTGGAGATAGGTGGAACATCTGAATCTTAATAAATGAGAAGAGGAGACTGCCAACGTATGAGCTAAGGGAGTTGCCTCAACTCAAAAAATACCTCTAAAATCAACTAAGAGAGGATGAGGAACCAGTCGCAAACGTCCGTAAGAGGTAGAAATTTCATCTATTTCTATAAGATGTATATTAGAATGGTGATCTGGTACCTTTGAGTATTTTGCAAGTACCTCTAGCTCGTCTTGTTATAATCTTTGTGGAGAAGAACCTGCAAATGAATAAGAGATCAGAAATACAACTGACAGCAGGGAATAGTGCAAAGTTGAATAGATGAACTTACTTAAAGAGCTAGTGCATTAGCAACTGCACCAACTAAGGAATTAGCAAATTAAGCAGTGGAACCTATTACCAGAAAAATTAGAAATACACAACTTATAATCCAAATTTATATTCATGTTAGAGGAACTAATTTTTCTCTTAGTCAGAGTAGGAATATATTTTCATTAGTACCAAACTTTGGAAAAATGGTTGCTAGTGAATGGACAAAATTGAAAAACGACCCATTGAATTGAAAGGGACAAAATTTTTTGCTAGAAAAGAAGTAAAAACATGTTAAGTATGGTTTGGTTTCCTCTTTATTTGTTGGGTAATGTTAATATTTCATGGTTTTTGGGAGTATTATTATGGATTGTATTTTTACTCTTTAAATTTTAAATCATAAGTGGGTTTGAATTTGCAAAATGGGTCAACATGTTAAGTATGGTTTAATAGGCCAACTTAATATGAGGTGCAATTGTTGAATCCATTTTGTGAGTTTTAGATTTAGGCTTTATCTTTTGGGTTTGGATTTGGATTTTTAATTAATTCGGACTAAATTGATATTACTTTAATTAATTAATTTTTATTAATTAATTAATTAAAACAAAAGGAAAAGAGAATATATGAGCTGCAGTTGAAAAAATGGAGAGCACTCCTCAAGAAGTTGTTCATTTACAGAAGGTGGAAACCAAAGGAGCCAGTGAGAGTAATGTGCATCAGTAGATCTTTTGGTAACTGCCTGTGAAGCCTATAAAAAGAGTAAGGGAACAATATAGAAAGCCCCAACCAAATTCTCTGATGAATTCAACCAAACTCTCCAACGAGTTAATCAGTTTAATTTCAAACTATTGTCTTTATTTTTCCTAAGCGGCATTTATATTTCTTGTAATCAAGTTCCATTTCAATACAAGCAATCAAAATTCCATTTACTTTTCAAGCAATTAAGCTCTCTTTATAATTTTCTCTGCCCAAATTTATTTTAATTGCACAACTGTTGAAGCGTATATCGTGGATCCAAACCCACAGCCTTAAAGTCAAATCAAGCACACTTTATTTTGCAATTGGTGTACCTCACACATCTGGCACGTCCGCATTTTGAATTCAAGCTATTAGCCAATGGATTCGTTGCTATTTTCCCAAAAAGAACCCACAATAGTCTATATTATTTATATAGACAACACATTACTCATGCAGTTATAAAAGTTGGAAGAGAGTCATAGCTTCAAGTTGTGCTTACTTTATTTCAAGCAAAAGTTGATGAGCCTCTTCTAATTGGTCTTCTTTAGTTGGTGTTGGAACCGGAGGAGCTGCTCCCTTAGGCATTTGGGCTTCAACCTTGTATTCACTATTGTAAAGAGCTCGTTTGGCTAACTTTACTTCTAGCACTTCTCTTAAGTCCTTCGCCATTCGGTGCTTCGAACGTCGGGATCGAGCCATGATAGAATATACCCATATGACTTGAATAAAGCAAGTTAAGTGATGAATGAATAAAGTACAACACAATCATAGCAATAATATACAAACAAAGGGGAAGAAAGTTGGGAAATGCATGATCTCCACCTTATATCTCCCACACGCGATTCATGGTCAAAAGTCAATCTAAACCCTAGGACATATTAGTTGGGCCCATAAACCATCATGGGGTTTTGGACCGATACCTCTCGCATTTATTGTATAAAATGACACAACATTAATTATTAAGGTAACCCTAAAGAAAGTAACTAGGGTCGATTACATGAATTTTGGTCGGGTTTATTAAGTCTTGGGTTCCATAAGAGAAAATTCGTTGTTTCCTCCCATTTGCTTTGGGTCTAAGCAAATGGTAATAACGAATTTATCAATTCTTTTGATAATACCAAATGGTATTTGACTTATGGGTGATGTATATTAGTGGCAGCTCCAAACAGTCGAATAGAGTGAAAGGATTACAACCCCAATATCACCTTTAGGATTTAGGGTAGAAAAGAGATTATGAAAAAATAAATGCATGAATGACATTTATAAGTACAAAAAGTAAATCACATTTTAAAGTTAATAGCATTATCAAAGTTTGTGAATAAGTGGACAACTTTTGGAGGAACTCTCTACTCGAACCGAAAACCTAAAATCAGAGATTCTAGGTTCGATTCCCAGCAGAGTTGCCAGGCTGAGGACGCGAGATTTTTCCAAAAAAAATAAGGAAAGAATCGAATCAAACGGGCTTGGTTATTTTTATTTAATAAATTGATTTTCTTTATTTAACTCATTCATTAATCCTTAGGCAAAGGTGTGACACCCAAAATCTGATTTCGTAAAACGGGACCTTAAGAGCCACATTAGGTTGAACACCAAAGTATTAAACCGACATGCTTAATACTTGACATTTCGAAAATATTTCTTTTAGTTTTACAAAAAATGACTTAGAAAAATTTTCGGAGAAATCCTATAGAAAATCTGCTAGAGTTTCCCCCCTATATATTTAGTATCGCAAAAACACAGAAAAACATTTAAAATACTTCTATAATCCATCCACACCTCAACTACATTTTCAAATTTATTTTCCAACACTACTCCACATTCTCAACGAATCATTCACACATCTCATAAAAACTCAACACAGATAATAAATCAATTCCTTTTAATTGAAAGCATTTAAGATTTTTATTACACACCATAAAATATTTTGATTCTGAAAATAAAATATTTAGTTCATAACATCATGGCTTAATAAAAATATTCTAGTGCCTTAATTATATTTACATGCCGCTAGATTTTCTTAAGATTGAAATAAAAGAGACACTATTGAAAATGACTGTAGTACAATAAAGGGCCAATGAATAGTATGATGCTGCTATGGACCACCTACCACGAATTATCAACCTGCGTTGACTTGCATAAAGCTTAGTGGTGCTTATTGCATAAAGCTTAGTGGTGCTTATTTTCCATTTATAGTGGGAAAATACACATAAGCAATCATAATATCACATATTATAAAATACAATATTTTATTATAATCAAACAATATAATCATGATATAGCATATTTCAGACGCATGATATAAATATTCATAGTCAGCATAATTAATTAAATCCAATAATCATTTATCATTAAATTAAATATACTTAATCATGATATCACATAAATTAGCAAGTGTTCATAAAAATAAAATATTTATTTAATTTATAAAACCTATATTTTTTTAATTAGGCCTTTCGCATACTTAGAAGAATTAAATAGCAGACAGAGAATTTTATAATAAACATTCAGCCCGAAAGCCCATCTAACATCATATGACCCGTCGGTCGGAATCAAATGGCCTTATCCAGAAAATAAGATTCGTTAGCTCCTATAAAACTTGGAGTTTGTTAGCTCCTATAAAACGGGGTTTGTTAGCTCCTATAAGACAATGCATGTCACATATAGAAAGTAATGTATTCCTATGGCATGTCATACCTTTATACAACTACTGACTCAACCAAGTAGACCAAGGCCAATAAAATATTTACTGTAATTAATCCATTTCATAATTCATACATATCAGTGTTCATAGATAAAATGCCCGGTTTCATAATTACACCGAAATATTTTATTACAGTCTGAAAAATATTATCTTTCATAAATTCTATTTATTCATAAAAATCAAACTTTTTCATACTAAATATTCTATCATAAATTCATTTCCATAAATCACTCATAATTCACATTATCATACTCAATTAATCATAATTCTTATATAATTGCATAAACCCATAACATATATTCAATAAGAATATTTTATCTCATAAAATATTCTACCATGCACATTAATTCATGTCATCCAATTAAATTTATAAGCATAGCATATTTTCACATAGTCATTTATAATTCACAAATAGGCACAATTGCCAATGCACTAATTTTTAACATACTATGTCACCAGCTAAGTAATCCATATTTCACTTATTTATAATATACTCACAACTGGGACTTAAGCGGATCAATTAATTAATTAATTGATCTAAGAGGGTTCTTAATTTACTAAACTATACTAATTAACTACCTACTTAATTTAGTAGTTATAAAATTCTATCATTTTTATTATTCCTATTATTTACCAATTAAGGACCTAATTCATCTAGATATCACCAATTAACTATCTATCAACTTAATTAAATTACTAACCAAATAATTTATTACTACTACTTAACTATCACTAATCCTAATTAACCATCATCTTAATTAAGGACAAATTACAATTTAGTCCTTAAGGTCCTCATTAATTATAAATGGGGCCCACTTGGAATAAATAGGCTAATGGTATATTAATTTATCCATAGTCCATAACTAATCCTTTTTAAGGGTCCAATTTATAATTATAGTCCTTAATTAGTCCAAATTGCTCTTTAGTCCATACTTAGCGCAAATTCACATTTTATTCATTGGTTTTAAGTCCTTAAAGTCTTCCTTTTGTCCAAATACGCCACAAGCTTAGAGAATTTGCCTTTTAATCCTTGACATAAGTTCCAAATAGTCCTCATCACATGTCAAAGTTGCACCTTAATTCTTCCATGATTTTTCCCACCATAGTTAGTGCACTAGACATACATTAAATCAAATCAACCTTCATTAATTCTCATTAAATATCATATAATCAAGATTAAGTATTTAATTTGATAAACTAAACATAAAATCATAAAAATATAGTCACAAAGGTTCTTACAAGCATGAAAAATGGCCTAAATCATCACTAAATCATGCCAAATTGCTTACATAGCATCCTTAGCACTTATATTTAAGAAATATAATATCAAAACATAATTTTTAAGCATTTATTTTAGAGGGACAGCAGGTATATATTCTGTCCTATTTAAATATATGAATAAATCATCAAATAAAGCATTTAAGGCATAAAAGTGAAACCTTATACAAAGATCATGACATTTAATGGAAGAAAAACACATTTACACATACAAATCTCGAGAAATCATGTATAAATGTCCTAAATATATCTAAAATGAGAATAATGCACTAACATTGAGATTTACTAACTCTCCACCACCTCTTTTCCTTTTTATTTAGAAGATTCACCTCCTAAATCAAAGAAAAAGGAACATTTTTTTAACATCTAAGCATGAACATAAATTTTTAAGGCATTAACATAATATACATATGACATAAAATATATATAGATCTAGCCTTAGATTAAAAATAAAAAGAGAAGAAATAGAGAGAAAAGAAGTAGTAACATAAAAGAGTAACTTTTACCTTAAAGCTTAAAAATTTATTGAAATTAATTATATTAGCTTGTAGGGCATGAGGAGAGGACTAACATATTCAAATATGGTGAGGAGTAGTTGAGTTTAGAGAGGGGATTTAGACATTAGAGTATTTGGATAAGGGTTAGTATTGTACGAGAGAAAGAAGAAATAAAGAGAAAACAAGAAAGAGAAAAGAGAAAATGAAAAAGAAAGAAGGATAGGAGTTGGCGTGTGACAGAGGGCTGATTGAGAGATGAGAATCTCTTCCATCACATGCTTGGAGCATCTGAGCATGTGGTGCAATCACATGCTTTGCGGTGCACCATGAGCTCTCTTTTTCTATTGGTTGATGAGACTGCATTAGGATAGGATAGAGTGATGTGGAGATTCTTCATGATATGTCAAAATCTCATTTGTAATTAAGTGATGATGTGGAGATGAGGTGCGCATGTGGTATTGTAGAAAAAGTGAGAGATAAGATGAGTTGGATTTGTCTTGTAGTAGCACGGAAAGTAGTTTATATTTAGCTTATTTTGTCTTTATTATAAAATGTTTGCAAATTGTTTTTTTTTTTTTCTCTTTTAATTAAGGCTAGAACCATATATAAACACATGCATTGCTTAATAATTAATTGACATACAAATATTACACTGTGTTTTTAAAACATAGTCTGAGGACACTATATATTACCAAAATGCCCTTATGACATTGTAATTTACCCAAATCACTATAAATCATCCAGAATCATAATTAAACATACTTAATGCATAATTAGACTCTAAGAATAATTTAATGCATGCTTATGACACGTTATGAAAATGCGGATGTGACAAAAGGTTCTCTTACTTTAATAAGAGTTCTATTTTAAGAGTCACCATCCTTATTAGGGAAAATTCTCGAATTAGTCGATTCTTTAGAATCGATTAGCTTAGTTTTAAACTAGAGATAGGGTTCAGGAGTTAGGTATGATATGGGAAGGTGTTAGGCACTCATATCACCCGGTTAAACCGGCCTCCTAGTTGTCCATTAGTTCACAATTACCCAATAATACCATTAACTAAAAAAATGAGATGTAAATGCTTTTTTGATGCAATTTTGGAAAACATGTCAATCGTACAAATTAATGACACATACAACATAAAATCAAATATCCAAAGAAGGGGGGGTTAGGAGAAAAGAATACAAAACAAACCTAAAACACATTCTACCAATTGCCCTCCAAATTTCCCAAATCCTATTAATTAATTACAAACAAGCAATAAATCAGAGTCATTAAGGTCTCTTACAATTTGCCATAATATAACATTAAAACAAAGTAAAATAGAAACATTCATACCATACAAACACAATATAAACACCATTCACAGAATCAATATCATACATCCAGCACCATTAAGCATTGATTCATACAATAAATAATTAAATGATGCATGTCCATAATACAAAATTAATGAATAAAGGGTTTGTGCAATAATAATCATAATACATTAAGTTAAAAAAGGCATAAATTTAAAGGACAGAATAACAAAAGTGCTTAAAAGTAAAGAACATAAATTAAAAGACAATAATTTAAAAGTTTTAACAAGGTTAAAAGTCATGGCCTTGGTGTTCATCTTGAATGATGAACAAATACACCAATCACTATTCTCAACCATGTTTATTGATGTTTACTTGATCCATTTGTGGACAAGAACGCATCTCAAACCACTTAAGGTTGGAGCTTTGCCACTGGAGGTCCGAATCGGGACCATTTTATTGATTATTGATGTTCTAAACCTCTAAATTGAAGGGCCTAGCGCCACAGGGAAAGTGGCGTGGCCCTTCCCTAATCAGGAAGGTTACAAATTAAGAACAGAGTCAAACAAAGGCACTCTAGGATGAAGTGGCACACGCCACACGTAGTGGCTTGCACCACTACCATTGGTCATGCACCACAAAGGCAAAAAGACCCCTTCTTGGTTGATCCCGGGTTTCCCTCACAACCAGATTCAAAGAAGGTGCTTAAACACCAAAAAGAAAAGGAAAAGGATGAAGAAACGAAGTAAAGGCTCTCAGGTATTACCTTTTTGAGATTTCCTCAAAGTTTTGAGCACGAATGGATAAAGAGACCCAAAGGTTTGAGTTCTAGATCCAATAATCCGAGATTGAGATTTAATAGATGTGTTTCTAGGATTTCTAATGGATCCTTTGGGATATTTGTGATTGAAAATCAATGAATCACAACTTAGAACAAAGAGAAACACTAGCTTTCTTTGATTTCCAAGTAGAGTTTTCAAATGGCAAGAGTTTCCCCAAGTGTCTCAAAAAAAATCACCCTTTGCATACTCTCCAATGCCCTATTTATATGCAAATGGGAGTGTGTGGCCCTATTTTAGGGCTAACATGGCAAAATGCCACTAGTGGGCCCAAAATAGGGCTGAGCACATTTTTGCCAAATCGGACCGGGTGACACGCAAAATGAGGCAGTGCACCGAAAAGTGCGTCAGGCGAGCCCGTCGTGCTTTTTGGGCTCAGTTTCATCGCAAAACGCTCGGTAACCCGAAAAAGTAAAAATGGTTAGACACATGTATGTTCTTAGCCACAGACCATTGGTCCGAAAATCGGGAGGATCGGGAATCACGATCCAAAATACTTATGTGAAATTTCTATCCATCTAATGCCATTTATGCACACAAACATTGTCTCTTCCTTTTTTCTTTTCTTTTTTTTTTTTTTGAAAATCCTAAAATTTAGAGATAAACAAATTAGAAATTTAACTTGAATTAAAATCTACAAAAAATAAAAATAAGAAAAATATAAAGATAAGAAATAAGGTACTTTAATTATTATTATTATTAATTATTTAATTAAGTGGTCTAGAAAAAACTAAAAAAATTCTAAAAATAGAAAAAATAAATTCTTAATAAATATAGTGCCAAGTAAGCTTTTTAGGACTTTTTTTGCTTCAGAATTTTATATATATAGACTAGATGATGGTCATGCTTTGTGCAGATTATTTTGCTAGTTTCTAGTTTATAATTTATAAAAATTCATTTTTATAATATATAAATTATATTTAGTATATATTATACAATTCATTTTTCAATGTGCTTCTTTATTAAATTATCATGTTATAATGTTGTTAATTTATTTAAAATAATTATAAGTTTCAATGAATCCTAGTAAAGTTTTAGTTAAAAATTATAATAAAAAAATTTCAAACATTGCTTCTTGTCCTAGATTATTCTATATAGATAAAGTTTTACAATTTAAATAATTTAATGTAAATAATATACAACTGAAACGACCCAAAAATTCAATTTCGTAGAATTTTCATTTAAAAACTAAATTTTTTTTTCCAACCAATGAAATTTAGCAGAAAATACTTAATTATTGCTAAACGAGACCTGTAAACAAGTTTGGATTTTTCAAAAACCAAGTGAAAAACCCGTAAACGAAGCAAAAGTCGAGTCAAATCACTAAATTGGACAAAATCGGTTCGAATTGAACCCGAATAGTCTAGAAACTAGCCTTTTCTTTTTTTTTTTTTCCCTTTCTATTCTTCTTCTTTCCTCGGCTCCATCGCTTACTATTCCTCGCTTCCTATTTCTGACCACTGCTCGACGAGAGCGAGGTGGCGATTGACTCCCCTAGAGCCGCTAGTCCCTTTTTTTCAGCTTCCTTCCACGCAAGCAGAGCCTCTAGTTGCATAAATCGAGATTGTCTCCATCGATAGTTCTCATTCTTCAATCTCCAGCGATACCAGGTGACTCTGGGGACGTGAAGCTTTAAAGTGAGTCTTGATCGACTCAACTGCTCCACGCGAACATTTTCCATCTAAGAATCGACGGATTCAGTGAAGGGAACGGCAACCACCATGAGCAGCGACGTGGAGATGGCTGTGGTGGTCGATCCGGCCAAACAAGCCACTGCCTCCTCAAAACAACACCATATTCGGCTTCTACAAATGATTTCGAGCATTTTCGAGTGCGAGTTGCTTGATTCTGGGTCATTTGGGGTTTTTTTTGCCACCATAGACAACAGTACCAGCGACGCTCCGATGACCAGCCGGCGAGGCCCCAAGGGACAAAATCCTCAACTCCTTATGTAGATTGCGATGATATATACCAATCATCATTCGGTAAGCAATAAAACCCTTATTCGAAGTTAACTACAATTTTATGGTTTATTTCTCTTTAGAATTTGAACTTGATCTTTGACTATTGAAATTTTAATAATGTAGCTTGTAAGTCGACCTTAAATTTAATTTGGCAATATAAATTTAGGTTTGAATTAGTAGATAATGTGAGTAAGTTTTCATTGAACTAATTATTATTCGAGGTTTAAGTCTTTGACAAGATATAGCAAATTGTAAATTGTTAACTTATCAAACTTATTCGAGCTTAGTTGATTTGTTACTATGGTTTGAAAAGATTATTGAGCCTTATTAATTAAGGAATGTAAAGCTATGGCTAGATATAAACCCTAGATAATGATTTAGCAAAAAGCCTATAGACAATTTAGTCATTGTATAATTTTTGATATTTGGGAATTATAAATGCACTTAATCTTTAGATTATACGTGTGGAAAATCAAAAATGTGAGCTTAATGGTTTAGTTGGAATGAGTTGTTAAAATTTGATTCGAGCGATGGATTTTACTGTGATTGGTGTGATTAAAAATGGATTTAATGTTTTTGAAGCTTGGGAATTGATATAAATTGGAATATGTGAAGTAGTAGATTTAATTCTTGCTAGGAAATAGTTAGTTGACATATTGTAAGTTGTAAATTAATTTGAATATTTTCGAATATAATTCATGAATTTTAATTATAGTTAGAAGATTTGATGTAGAAATTAGAATCCTTAACTATTATTTATGTAAGTTAAATTACGAATTTTTAATAAATATTATTAAGGGGAGCTATGATCTAAGTCTTAGATAAGTTGAGTAGGACAAATATTATATATATTAGGCTATTGATGAAATTGTGATTTTTACTAAATGTTTGTTATATAAATGAATTATTGTATAGGAGCATCTAGATCATTTACTTTCATATTACAATTTTGTAAATAAATCATTGAATTCCTCGATGATTAGTGAATTTGCTAGACCATGGGGTATGAGTTTAAGTTAGAATTTAGGATTTCTAGAATATGACAACTTTTACGAGATTGGCTATGTTTTATTTAGTATGAATGTTTCATGTAAGAACCTTTAAACTAGTCTCCGAAAATTTGGTCCTTGCATTGATATATATATATATATATATATATATATATATATAGAGAGAGAGAGAGAGAGAGAGAGAGAGAGAGAGAGAGAGAGAGAGAGAGAGAGATATGAGAGACATGTATATAGTTCCTGCTTGATTTATGGGATATATACATATAAGTGTGTAAAGTAGTTAATTCTAAAGCTTTGAATGTACAGTATAATTTAAAAGATATTTGAGAAGAGTTAATGGTGAAAGCTATTTATGCGTCATTTGGCTTAGACAGGTACACACACACAAAGATATATATATATATATATATATATATATATATATATATATATATATATATATATATATATATATATATATGGATTGATAAATCGTATTATTTAGAATATAAAATAAATTTATGTTAAGTGGTTGAGATAGTTGGGTGTTAATGTTGATGTTTAAGGAGGATGGGTACTTGACTTGGTTGATTGACAGGCGGATGGGCTGTGTGGGTTGACTAATTATATAGCGAGTATTTGACATTATTTTTTACGGATGGATAGTACAAATTTTAGAGGAGGTGCTGCCGAAATTTCGATAGAATTTAGATTAGCTATAGCCAATAGTTGCTGATAAGATTATTAGGAAATAAAATCTTCTAATTCTCTATTTAAATAAAGTCTTCTGTCTAATCCAAACGAGAGCTTCCTTTCTCCTCTGTCACTGTGAGTAATAATAAATAGTGCATAACATCATTGCATACGCATATCATATACCTTATATTATATATAGAAATGATAATTTAATATTCCTTTCATATTATTAAATTATTATTAATATATTATTATATACACTTGTATCATATTTGTATTATGCTAATACTAGTATATAATTATACTTTTATGTTGCGCATTAAATATTGATATGGTGCATTACGTTTAATGAATTGCTTGACTACTTGTGTTGTGAATTTGCTATGCTTTGTTTGTGTCGAATTGGGCTGAAGTGGGCCACCATGGGTTTGTGAGGGCGGTCTGTGATATCGTCGGCCGTGTATGGGGAGATCGGCCCCCCCGTGTCCACCTGATGTTATATGATATGGAAAAACCATGAGATGGCCGCCTGTTGATATGAAAAAGAAAAGAGAGTATATAAAAAGTAAATGTGGGAGAGGGCTTGTCAAGTGAGGATTAGACCGGTCGGCCAGGTATGGGGATCGGCTCCCTAGTGCACATGTTTGAGAGGACGGCTCGTCGGGATTTTCGGTGGCGCCACTGACTAATTTCAACTTGTTCGATTATTTGAAGGTGTAATTACTTGTGGATGCTGATGTTGTGCCAAATGCCTGACAGGCTGTGTGTTCATTTTAGTACTTAGGGAAGCATTTCGTGTGAATTCTTGTGTTATGCAATAATTACTATTTATTATTGAACTCACATTTCTTTTGTTTAACTTTCTAGGAAGTAGTTCCTCTTTCTCTCGTCTAAAGCTCTATTTTTTTTAACCGCAGAGCTAGAAAATAAATTTCCTAATTTCAGTAATTAATTTATTTTATAGTTATATGTATGAGAACTTATTTATATTTATCTGTTAGTGAACTTCGCAGTTGTAGGATTGTATCCGATAAACATAGATGGATGTCTTGTTATTTATTTATGAGAATACATGAACCAGGTAGCCCATATTATGAATGATTCATATTATAATTGGGCCCGAGCTATAAAATGTTTAAGTTGCTAGATTTGGGCCAAAGTATAATATTATTATGAGATTTATTATGTATAGCAATATGGGTTGATAATTTGAAATTCATATTGATACAGTTGAATTTTGTAGTTTAGGCTTATTACGGGCCTCGAGGCCTTAAGCTTACCATGGCCATAGTGCCGGTCCGGTCCATGGAAATGGGTCGTGACAAAGTTGGTATCATAGCTTAGGTTAAAACCTTACAATGTAACTGCGAAATGTAGGGAAATCCATCTTGTCATTATCAGTCTCCTTTTCTTACACTCTAGCGTTTCCATTGTTATCGCGATTAGAGTACATCTCTATCTCGTTGGGTGTATGTGCTATTTCTTGAATTTAAAATACAAGAGGATGAGTGTAGGGTGTAGATTACTGTAATCATTTTAGAATAGGTATGGACTACGAATTTCCTAATGTTGGGATTGGTCGTAACCAACATAAGGAAAGAAACCTAGTGATTTTCCTCCCTAGGGATGGTGGACACATGAATCCTATAAGGTGGGAAAATCCATACCCATTTTGCAAATTGGTTGACCAAAGAAAGAAGTAATTAATGATATGAGTGAAATATAGGGGACAATAGGATCAACCTATCACAGTATCTACAGGTGCTAAAGTAGGTATCACCTTTTAGACCTGGCAATAGAGTAACACTTGGACAGTAGTGGATTGGCCTGATCACCCAGTGCACTACTTTTCATATGGAATCTATTCATGTCAGTGAGTAGGATAATGTCAGGACATGGATAGTAATTTTCATTTATGTAGTAGATTAATGAATATAGTTATTTATAACTTTAGTAACTATGAAAAGATTACTTAATTATGTACACGTGAGTTATCACCAAATTGAAATGGTTATATAGTTGATTGTGGATGCTTTGGAGTTAGAGGAATAGGTTATTTTTATGTGTAAACCCTTGATTTTTCTTATCATGTCTGAGATTTTAGATTGAGAGATGTATGACGTTAAGGTACTCAATAACTTGTACCCGAGCATTAGAGTCTGCGACTAAATTCCCTTCGGTTTGTTTTATTTAAATATGAACGCTTTTAACTGCTTCTATTTGCTACTTTGATGTAATATTTCAATTTGATTTTAAGCTTTATTTACATTATGATAAGTCACTCGAGAATTGCCTATTTATGTGAAAATTATATTATAATGACTATATATAAGTGCTTGTTTTTGGAAAGTTGCCTATATATATCGGGGCTAGTTCACTAAGTCATGAAGTGGTTACGAGTGGAACTAGTATTAGGATTTCAAAGGAAAATTTGGAGAAGAAGATTAATAGACCAAAGACAGATGAGATAGGAACATTGAAGATATATGTATAATTGATAAATAATGGTACTCTTAAGTTTATAAATCCACAGATATAACTAGGGATTTAATCAGTTGATACCAAAATCTGAATGTTGAATCTATGGTACGGAAAAATATGGAAGTTTTAATTTAGAATATGGACTGGGAAAGGAAAGTCAATACTAGGCATTGGAGCTGGATAATAAGGTATTATTGAGGTGACTTGATGGCGTACTTAAAAGGTAGAATTAATTTTTAATGTGTTATAGATGCATTAATGGGTACTACTAGGAATAGAACTTGAGATATTTTAGTGAAGGTTTGTGAGTTTTTGGTGAGTGTTAAAAAGAGAATATTTTAGGATTCAATGTCAGAATTTTCTAAGCATGATATTAATATTTAGCTTTTAAGGCGAAATGAGTGAGAATCTATAAACCTTGGCTTATAGCGCTGATTAGTTAGAATACGAACTGGTTTAGTTTAATAAGTGCATCTTACATTATAAGTTAGAATTTTTACATTCATATAGAAATAATTAATTAGCTTATGGAAACGAGTTTGGATTAGGTAACAACGGTACCTTTTGAGTGACAACAACCGATTAGAGGAACTCCACGAGTTTTGATTGAATTGAACTTAACTTATTTTTCTTTTTTTACCCTTATATGCTCTTTGTTTTTTATATAATCCCTATCGTGTTTACTTCTGAAATTTGAGGACGAATTTTTATAAGGGGGGAAGATTGAAACGACTCAAAAATTCAATATTGTAGAATTTTCATTTAAAAACTAAATTTATATTCCAACCAATGAAATTCAGCAGAAAATATTTTATTATTGCTAAACCAGACCGGTAAACCACTTTGGATTTTCCGAAAACCAAGTGAAAAATCTGTAAACCAAGCAAAAAACGAGTCAAATCACTGAATTGGACTAAACAAATCCAAATCAAATCGGAATAGTATACAAACCAGCCTTTTCTTTTTTTTTTTCCTTTTCTCTTCTTCTTCTTTCCTTGGCTCCAGCGTGCGCTGTTCCTCCTTTCCCATTTTCGCCACCGCTTGATGAGAGCGAGGTGACGATCAACTCCCCTAGAGCCGCTGGTCCCTTTTTCGGCTTCCTTCCACGTAAGCAAAGCCTTTAGTGGCGCAAATCAAGACTGTCTCTATCAACAATTCTCGTTCTTCGATCTCCAACGATACTAAGTGACTCCGGCGACGTGAAGCTTCAAAGTGAGTCTCGATCGACTCAGCTCCTCCACGCAAACATTTTCCATCGAAGAATTGACGGGTTCGGTGGAGGGAACGGAAACCACCATGACCGGCGGCGTGGAGACGGTTGTAGTGGTCGATCCGGCCAAACGAGCCATTACCTCCTCAAAATGACACCATATTCGGCTTCTACAAATGATTTAGAGCATTTTGGCATGCGGGTTGCTTGATTCTGGGTCATTTGGGATTTTTTGGCCACTGTAGAGGACAGCACCGGCGACGCTCCGATGACCGGCTGGTGAGGCCCTAAGTGACAAAATCCTCAGCTCCTCATGTAGATTGCGATGGTATATTCCAATCATCATTCGATAAGCAATAGTACCCTTATTCAAAGTTAATTGCAATTTTATGGTTTATTTCTCTTTAGGATTTGAACTTGATCATTGACTATTGAAATTTTAATAATGTAGCTGGTAAGTCGACCTTAAATTTAATTTGGCAATATAAATTTAGGTTTGAATTAGTAGATAATGTGAGTAAGTTTTCATTGAACTAATTGTTATTTAAGGTTTAAGTCTCTGACAAGATATAGCAAATTGTAAATTGTTAACTTATCAAACTTAATTGAGCTTAGTTGATTTGTTACTACAGTTTGAAAAGATTATTGAGCCTTATTAATTAAGGAATGTCAAGCTATGGCTAGATAAAAGCCCTGGATAATGATTTAGCAAAAGGTCTATGGACAATCTAGTCATTGTATAATTTTGATATTGGGAATTACAAATGCACTTAATCTTTAGATTATATGTGTGGAAAATCAGAAATGTGAGCTTAATGGTTTAGTTGGACTGAGTTGTGAAAATTCGATTTAAGCGATGGATTTTAATGTCAATGGTGTGATTAAAAATGGATTTAATGTTTTCGAAGATGGGAATTGACATAAATTGGAATATGTGAAGTAGTAGATTTAATTCTTGCTAGGTAATAGTTAGTTGACATATTGTAAGTTGTAAATTAATTTGAATATTGGCGAATATAATTCATGAATTTTGATTATAGTTAGAAGATTTGATGTAGAAATCAGAATCCTTAACTATTATTTATATAAGTTAACTTACGAATTTTTAATATATATTGTTAAGGGGAGCTATTATCTAAGTCTTAGATAAGTTGAGTAGGATAAATATTATATGTGTTAGGCTATTGATGAAATTGTGATTTTTACTACCTGTTTGGTATATAAATGAATTCTTGTATAGGAGCATCTAGATCATTTACTTTTATATTGCATTTTTGTAAATAAATCATTGAATTCCTTGATGATTAGTGAATTTGCTTGACCATGGGGTATGAGTTTAAGTTAGAATTTAGGATTTCTAGGATATGACAACTTTTACGAGATTGGCTATGTTTTACTTAGTATGAATGTTTAATCTAAGAACCTTTGAAATAGTCTCCGAAAATTTGGTCCTTGCATTGATATGGAGAGAGAGAGAGAGATATGAGAGACATGTATATAGTTCCTACTTGATTTATGAGATATATTCGTTTAAGTGAGTAAAGTAGTTAATTCTAAAGCTTTTAATGTACAGTGCAATTTAAAAGATATTAGATAAGAGTTAATGGTGAAAGCTATTTATGCGTCATTTGGCTTAGACAGGTATATATATATATATGGATTGATAAATCGTATTATTTAGAATATAAAATAAATTTATGTTAAGCGGTTGAGATAGTTGGATGTTAATGTTGATGTTTAAGGAGGATGGGTACTTCACTTGGTTGATTGCCAGGCGAATGGGCTGTGGGGTTGACTCATTATATAGCGAGTATTTGACATTATTTTTAACAAATTTTAGAGTAGGTACTGCATAAATTTCGGTAGAATTTAAATTAGCTATAGCCAATAGTTGCTGATAAGATTATTAGGAAATAAAATCTTCTAATTCTCTATTTAAATAAAGTCTTCTGTCTAATCCAAACTAGAGCTTTCTTTCTCCTCTATCACTATGAATAATAATAAATAGTGCATACGCATATCATATACCTTATATTATATATATATAATAATTTAATATTCCTTTCATATTATTAATTTATTATTATTATATTCTTATATACACTTGTATCATATTTGTATTATGCTAATCTAGTATATAATTATACTTTTATGTTGTGCATTACGTTGAATAAATTGCTTGACTGCTTGTGCTGTGAATTTGCTATGCTTTGTTTGTGTGAAATTAGGCTGAAGTGGGCCACCACGGGTTTGTAGGGGTAGTCTACGATACCATCGGCTATGTATGAAGAGATCTGCACCCTCGTGTGCACCTGATGTTATATGATATGGAAAAACCATGAGGTGGCCGCCTGTTGGTATGAAAAAGAAAAGAGAATATGTAAAAAGTAAATACGGGAGAGGACTGGTCAAGTGAGGATTAGACTGGTCGGCCAGGTATAGAGGATCGGCTCTCTAGTGCACATGTTTGAGAGGGCGGGTGTCACACCTTACCTTACTGCAAGACATGGCATGTCGCCCGTAATATACTTAATAAGCACCTAAGTCTTATAAATGCTTACTAAGTATAGTACAAGGGACTTAATACTGTTGATTCTTTCATTTATATCTTATAGAAAAGTAAATTTAATTATTAAATGTAAAACTCATTTTGGTTCTTTCATCTGTTATAAAGAAATATCTTTTTTCTTCCGTGATTTCCCATTCTCATGATAAATGGTGCAGAATCTCAAACCTGGAAGCGTGGTGGCAAAAAACGAAAAAACACAGCTGCAACGACGCAAGATGATTGGACTGAGACTTAGTGGTGTGTATGTCGAGCCGTTGTCGTTGGTTCGTCATAACATCAATTTTGCCGCAATAAGGGGAAGGAGAAGCGAATATCCTACGACGTGTGAAGGAGAAGAGGAAATGGATTTTAAATTGAACATTCTTTAGAGATATGATAAATGACAATCTGGAAGAGGAACTATAAAGAGAGATGAAAGAGAGAACATGGTATTTCTTTAGCCTTATTTAAGAAAGGAAAGGAAAGACACATTTAAGAAGAGAAAGAGAAGCGATAATTCTAGATGAAAGTTGAAATAATAAATTATGAAGGGAAAAGGTTGAGATAACTTTTTATTAGAATTTCATAAATCTAAAATTTCTCTAATCAAATTAAAAGCATATACACAAAAATTATAGACTCTCTTTGAAGGAAGTGCCACATCAATATATAGACAAAATCTCATGCATGATTCCTCTTAAAGATTTTAAAACTTTATTTTTTTAAATCTTTTTATTTATCTTATTTCTCTCTTAATTAAAATCTTTTAAAATTGAAGTAAAATATTAAATATCTTTTAAATTAAAATTTTCATCCACCATTTAAAATATTTAAGTGTGTGTAAATATATGTTAGAAAATAAAAGATACAGATTGTGAAAAATAGAAAATTGGCTTGATAGTGTATTCACTATCCTTAAAGAATTAAAACCCTCACTGTTTTGTGTTCTGCGTTTATTTGCGGTATTCTTTCAGAATTTTACAAAGCAGTTTTGAACATGAGAAAAAAATTAAGTAATCGTATGAGTTGAAGAAATGCTTTTACATTGATGAGGGAACTTGAATAGTGGTAAACTATTTTCAAGTGTTACTAGCAATTTCGTTTTATTCAAATTTACTAGCAATTTCGTTTTATTCAAATTTAGTAACTGTTAAAACAATACTTATTTGTGTTAATCAATTTATTAATTTTGAATTTAAACATTAATAAAATAATGTTTTAAAATTAAATAAATAATAATAATGATAAAGTTAAAAAAATATATATAAACAACCTAATTATTTTAGGCCCAAGGTCCAAGTGCCAAATCTTTTGACTATAAAATATTTTATAGTCAAATTTTAATTTCCCTTCACATTCTCCCACCATCTATTTTATTTAAAATATAATACTATGTGTTTATAAACTCCAGTAACCTTTTGTATCTTTTTCATGTGGGATAGCTAGCTCTGACTCATATAATCTACAAAATACACTCACAATATATACACACACTAACAATAAAGCTTTATTTATTTTTTTATTTTTCTTGTCCCTCTCTTAATTAAAATCTTTTAAATTGTAATAAGATATTATATATCTTTTTAAATTAAATTTTTTACCCACCGTTTAAAATCTTTATGATTATAATCAAATATTATAAGTTAAAAATTTTTAATTGCCATTTAAAATCTTTTAAATATTATACATATTTTCTTAAAATTTTATTTTCTTTTATATTTTTTCTTTTTCTTTATTCTAATTAAAATCTTTCAAATTATAATGAAATATTACAATTAAATATTATATATATTTTTTAATTTTATTAATTTTTGAACCAGTCATTTCTAAGAATACTTTAAGATTTCCCAAATTTCACTAAAGATGTTTTAGGAAATCCATTACTCCCCTCCTATTTTCATATTACATTTATTATTTTTGGCTTTTAATATTCTCATATTTATATAGAGTGTAGATTATATATGCTCACATATGTACTATTTACTTCTACCTTTTACCATTCAAGTCCTCTCATATGCGTAATTAAATTTGCAAATTTGTATTGTATTGCAAATTTGTATTGTATATGAAAGTGGGAATAAGAAGAAAATAATGAGATTTTCAATAGCACCCTTAATGAAATTTAGGACATTCTAAAATAACCTTAGTCATACTCAATTAGAAAATTATATTTTATTAGTTCATTAGATATCTTTATAAAAATTATTTTTTAAGACAATCATGTGTGGTCTGATTATCTTCTCACTTATATGAGGAGTGAGACATTTCGAGTTCGAGACATCTCGAGTTCGAGTTATCTCGATCACAAGTGTTTTTACCGATTTGTTGAGAAAGGCTACCTTATTGAGTAGCCTGCAGTGTTATTTCGGCCCATCAGGTCTCCTAATGAATAAAAAAATATTTATTTTTAAATAAATACATATAAATAATTAAGCATTTCAAAATTTTAAGTTTTATCTTTACTAAATTTATTTTTTTAATAAATATATATGATAATGAGACATTTGAAATTTTTTATAGTTTATTTATTAAATATTTAATTCTTTTAGGATATAGATAAAAAAAAGAAAGAAAATATATTCTTTTATTAATATTCTTTTTTTATATGTGTATGATTTTATTGGACATATTTTTTTAAAAAATAAATTTTCAAATAGAATATATATAGTATTTTATTTAGGAGAAAGATAAAAAAAAGAAAAAATATATTATTTTTATTAATATTTTTTTTTTGTAAGATTTGATTGGATATATTTTTTAAAAAGTAAATTTTCAAATAGAATTTACAAAATTAAACCTGGGATGATAAATAATTGAAAATTTTAATTTAAAAATATATATAATATTTTATTGATATATTAATACATTTATATATATTGAAATATTTTTTTGTTAGGTGAGTTTTGAAAATGTTTTATTCTTAATAATAATTTATTATTTTTTTTTTCGTTACTGAATATTTTGTAATTACCATCATTTTAATTTAGCAAGAGATTTATATTTCCCTTGCAATAAACAGATGTCCTATTAATGATTAAGCATTATTAATTTTTTTAATATTTTTTTTTTGCTATATCCTAAATCTATTTAACTTAAAAGAAAACAACATTTAGGAAACTGAAAAAAAAAATAGAACTATATATTTCTGTTTGGATCACTTTTTGGAGTTTCAAGAATTTGTGTATATGTGCTTATATTCCTTTCTCTAATACACTAAGTAAGTAATATTGTCGTTGTAACCAAAATAATTTCCATTATCAATTCAGATCATTTTCTTATTTCTTTTCTTTTAGTTAGCAGTAAAAAAATAATTTGTTATTATGTTGCATTATAGTTGTATATAAATATTGATTTGGGTTTGAGGGCAAGGGTTGAAGATTGAGTGATGGTTTGATTTTCTTTTTGGACACCTATTAAGTTCAAAATTTTATATTTATAAATTAGAGACTAAAGGATTAAGTCTATGGATTAGATTAAACTTTATTCTGAGACCACTCTATTGTATAAAAATAAAATTAAGTACATAAAAATAGCATTGCAAGTAGTTTATTTGAAAAAGTCTAATACAAATTCATCACTTATATTTATTTTAATCTAAACAAAACTTATGCTTTAATATTATATAGATAAAAAAATAATATATAACGAGTGTAGTCAACATGCAACAGACGTCATACAAAAGAATAATATTATATAAATATACACATTGCCTGAAAATTATGCATTAGACTTGATTTTAAATTGGAGACTTTTGAAAATAAAATTCCGAAATATTGCACAATTAATTTAATATGATTCAATTAAGTTCAAGTTTAATTTTATTAATAATTTAATTCAATTAGTTTTTTATATTATAATTTAATTATTCAATTTAATATACAAAAATAAAATTCCGAAGCATTACACAATATCTTTTTTTTTCCCTTTTTTCTTTGTTTTTTGAACATATCGTTATGTGCGACCACTTACATATTTTTTCCCACAATATTTAGGAAGCATTTAGTAATTAGTGTTAGTAAAATTAAAAACTTGACTTATATAATTAGTTAATGTATGAATCAAGTGAAGCGGGTCTATATAAAAAATTTCTCTATCAACTTATCAAGCTAAAGAATATGTAAATTATGAGGTAATTAATCCCACAAAACATAATAAATATGCAATATTAAAACTAAAAAAAGGATAAAAAAAAAACATAATGGACATATGCTGATTTGCTAATCTAGCGTTTAACTCTCTCTCTCTTATCTCGTACAATACCTTCATTTCCTGCTAGCATCAAGTACTTATCTTTCCTGGTAAGATTGGTGCACTGAAATCCCAAAGCATTAGCCAATTGTCTTTGGATGTAATTAGCCACTTCACAGCTAGATCTTCCTCCAGCACAAGTGAGCACTCTTGGCAGCTTTTCAAGGATGTGAATTTGGTAACAAGGTTTGGGGTTCATTAGAAAGAAAATTGGATCCAAGCATTTCAACCCACTTGCAGTTGTTCCATAGAACATAGTTACATGAGTATTTATAGCCACTGGAATTATCTCATCAGCTAACTCAGCAAATAGGGAGCTAAATCTCAATAAATATGGTTCCCTACATGTGGTCCCTTCAGGACATACTACTAAATCACCGTCACTTAACAATCTTTGCATGGTTTCTCCGTCTTGTTTCCTCTCTCTAGTCAATCTAACTGTTTTAATTGGTGCTATTAATTCAGACATTTTGCTTAGGCTATATGTTACAGCAGTCAAAGGCTTACCTAAACAAGTGCTAAGAAAAACTGGGTCCAATAGTGTCCTATGAGTGCAAACATAGAGGACACCCTTCCTTTTTTGCCCTAAACTTGGGGGTCTGCAACCTTTAACCCTTATGTCTACACCACTCCAAGTGCCCAAAAATAAGGCTAATTTGTAAGGTAGGACAATACCCACAAAGAGTCTAAAGATAGCAAGAATGAATCCAAGAGGAAGCCACATAAACATTGAGAGAGTTGCTAATGGAGAGGGCAAGAAAGCTAGCCTCCCATCATGAAATACAAGAGGCTTTGGATATTTCTCCCTTGGCATGATTGATGAGCTCTCACTGTTCTTGCTGTCTTCTTTATTCACCAAATAACCTTCCTGTCACATTCAAAATATAAAACTCATATAAATATATATATACATAATGAAGTAGCAGAAGATTTATACTACCAAGAAACCTTGCATGTATAAAATGTCAAATACTTGGGATTAGAGAATGCTTGCAGAGTTCATTTATATCAAATTCAATAATGGTACATTTACCCACAAGAAAGAAAACACTTAATTAGCCTTTGCATGCCCATGCATTGGTGTTGAAATGAAATGATTCTAAACCAGTTTCTTTGAAATGCAATTGGCCTTGATACATCAATTGTCAATCACTTTGTCTCCTAATAATATACAAAGCTCGACAAGATCAAAAGTTTGATGTCTCTCTCCCCTCTAAAATTTACTGAACCAAAAATAAAATTGTTAATGAATTGTTAAGCATTAGTAATGTAGAAGGAGCTTGCATGCAGACCCACCCTACCCCACCAAAACTTTTTTTTGGTTCCCCAATTTTATTTTATTTTTCTGCTCCCATTCTTTTATTATTTCCCCATATAATTACTGCGCATGAAAGGGATCATTATAATCCCACACAAGTCCACCACAACTTGCATGTCCTATTGAACATAATAATTAGGTCAAGGAACACCTAAATATAGAATGGTAACGAGCTTTCACTTGCAGGTAGTGTAGCCATATTATCTAAAAAATCTTAACTTTTAAGAGTCCGAATCCAATTGCAACAAAATTATGCCAAAAAAAAAAATGTAAAGAAAGAGAAAAATTGGTTACTTAACAGAACTAGTTTATAAAACACATTATATACCTTGCAAGGGGAGATGAAGAGTTGGTCATGGGGGCTTGAACTTCCAAGGCCTATCTCAGGCTTTTTGTCTCCAAAGAAATCCTTGAAAGCTCTGTGCTTTACTAGCAAACCAGAATTAGACAACAAACCAGTGAAATAATTGCCAACAGTTTGCAACTCCGTACCCATAACTTTATTAACCCTCAAGTACTCGGTAAGAAATCCTTCAACCATAACTCTAGGAACACTTGTAATAACAACCCTAGACCCAGTTGAGGCTAATACCTCATAAGCCTGAAGATGAAGATTCTCTAAATAAAACTTAGGCAAAACTGCCCTACCAACACTCTCAACATCTCTTTTCTTGAGCCCACAAAAGGTTATAAAGATGGCGACTCTTAAATAAAGCTCAGTATTAAAAACCCATAAAAGGGGACATGATATCAACAGAAAAAATGCTCTAAAAATGCTACCACCTTCAAAAGCAACTAGCATGAAATAAGGGAAGAAAGAAGTTGTTCTTAACAAGGCTCCATTAATGTCACAAACCAATGTATCAGACTCCCTATTCTCTAAATTACACTTGCTTACATTAGGAAACAACTGAGAGTGTTGCTGCGATGATTTTATATATAGGTTTTTCAAGAAGAAGCCATAGCTTCTTACCTTCCTCGCTGCGCTGTAACAAGAGTTCGCCAAAAGCTGGTACAAGACCCAGTCTACTAGCTTTAGAATAACCATATAGAGGACCATGGCTTTTTCTTTCTATATCAACTGTGACTTAATACACAGAGAGATAGAGAGGTAAAATAAAGAGAGAGAGAGCGTTATGAAGAAGAGCGAAGGATAAAGAGAAAATTTATAGGAGTCATTAAAGGGCTGTGTAAAGGAGAAGTTGACCACAGCATTTGGGTTTGGTTAGCCACACCGCTAGCATTAATTGCAGCATACAAATTTCATCCTGTTTACATGACGTACGGAAATGGTAAATAAAGAAAGAAAATTAAGAAAAAAAGTGCTGTGGAAAAACAATTTTATTTTCATGTATAACGGAATGAAAATGATTTTATAAATAATTAAAATTTTACTGTAAGTACTTTTTTTTCAATATTTTCCAATACTATTCATCCATGGTTTTGAATTGAAATTAGAAAAAAATCAAACTAAAAAAAGAATTTAAGATGATTAATTTCAAAATTGGTTCGGCATTGAGAAAAATTTCAAACCAGCTTCTGTTTTAATATTTAAAATCAAAATTAATCCAAAATAGCCAAACCAATAGATTATGATATATTAAAAAAAAAGGAGAGAAAGCTTAAAAATAGGAAATCATATTGAACGGGTTGAAATGGTTGAAATTATAATCGATCTAGAACCAACTATGTCTAGATTAGTTCAAATACTTTATTCCAGAAGATTGAAATGAATAGTTGCATGAGCCGAAATCACTAGTTCTAAGGACTTACCGAACCGTATGATTATATGCTTCTTTAATCTAAAATAATTTTTTAAATTGGGTCCTTTAGTATGTTTTTCCAAAGAAGAAAAAGATAAGTAACCGCCCTCAATGAACATGGCTATACATGGTTAGCAGTAGAAAGAGGTAGGTTGGCTTGTTGGTGACCGGTCTTTGTAGGTTTCGGGGCTTATGTTTGAAATTTTGTTGTATCGTAATGCGTGCAATTTTTGAAGGCGTTCCTTGAGGTCAATTATGCTTGTGTTTGACAAAACACTGCAACGATAGAAAGATGGATGGATACTCTGAAACTTCTATCATCCTTCAAGGCATTTCATTTCTGATCCACATGGACCAATCACATGTTAGATAAACCATATCCATCTGATTATTTTGACTTTTTTTTTTTAAAACAAAAAAAAAAAAAAGAAAAGAAAAGAAAAGGGGTTTGTCGTAAAAGATCAGAACCCATGTCAAATTCAACTAAATTTAGCCTTTGACTTTAATTAGGTTAGAAAAAAATAACGTAGTAACAAGTAGAGCCACTTCTGGTTTAGTGTCAAGGTAATAACGTATGATTGGATCACAGCCATTGGTTTTAATTGAAATCACAACCTTTTTGATGCTTATATGCACATGATGGTTGCTTTTTTTATAAGTTACAAAGGTGTGCTCTGTTCAATTTCACTATTAAGCTTAATGGGTTGTTGAGAGTTTAACGGCATTTTTTTGCCAGAACCAAAAGTTCATTTGGTTTATTGCCAATTTCCGAGATGTCTACATGCCTTGAGTGCTAGCATAGTATTGAAGGTGACAGCAATGTCAATGTGAACTCACCGCTTCCCAACGTGCATGATTTTTTCCTTTTTTTGGTAATCCAACGTGCATGATTTTGTCTAGCAATATCTAAAAATGAAATTAGTTATATTGAATAATACCTGTTGATATGGTAGTTGACTTCATGCAATTATCGTTAGCAAAGTTAATCAATGGATTAGTTACTAATTAATCATCATATGATTCCTAAATGAACACTAATTGTTTAGTACAAATTAAAAAGTAAACTTTCACTCAACAATGATAAGGGTACTATAAGCATGGGTCAATATATGTTGTCTTTCAGTTTGCATGATCTCAGTTTAGAATCTAAGAAAAGTAAAACATGAATTTTTTGTTCATTTGGTAGTTGGATTCATGCAACTCTAATTCTTTGTTTGGTAGGATTCTCATCATTTGGTTTGGATGTTTGATCATATATCATGCATGACAGCAATAAAATTTGTTTCCTTTCATTTTTAAGTATCATAAGCTAGGTTATGCATCTATTATTGATAGATCCACAATCAGGGCAGTAAGAACAATTAGGGCTGGAGCTAGAATCTAAAATTAGAGAGCCAAAGAAAAACTTTTAGAAGTTCAGGAGGCCAACATAAAGAAAAAATATTATACTATTTTACTATCTAAATTGATTTTAAAAGATTTTATAGTTTGGAGGTCAAGTTTCATTCATTTTTCCTTCGGACAATTGTTTTTTTTTATGTTTACTTTGTAATATTGAATTGATTTAAAATTATCCATTGACGTCGACTCATTATCAAGGACCACGTAGGCAGATCCAAGCCACAGAAGCCCAAAAAAGAAAGAAAAGAAGATATATCTTCACTTGGGCCTAGGACCCAACTTTGTGTACAAACATAGGGTATTTAGTCTTTGTATAGGCAAACAATACTGTTTATTCTAGAATACTTATTGTTTAGCTTACAATTTTATAATTTTAAATAGTATCCAATAATGACCATGTGATGAGAAAAAGTCAATTCAATCCTGGTCATTCATTTAGCAACTTAAAGCATCTAACAACTCTTAATGTGTAAGTTGTTGACTAGTCAAAGATTCTTACACTTATAATTATCAAAATGCCACTAGACATTTAAAAAAAGGTCAAAATGTCATAAATGAATGAATTGTATCCCTTGGATTATGATATCATAATTTAGTCTCCATCATTGGTGTTGGAAAAAGACTAAAGTGTCCCTATATCATTCATAAAAAGTCCCTAAATGATCTTACATATTTTGAAAGGCCTAAATTAATATTAAAGGTGTTGCATACTCATCTTCACCAACCGACATTTTCTCTCTCTCCTAACCTCACCCTGGCCGAATCTCTCTCTCTCTCTCTCATTATTTTCTTTTCTTTACAAAAAATTACTAATTTGATTCTAATGATTTCTACTACCTATTCTCAAGATTTCTACATTTAAGCTATGAAAAATTTCTAAATTTTGGTAAGTTTTCCTACGGGTTTCTCATCTCCTTTAGCTTTGCATTTTGATTCTTAGATATGGATTTAGATGGTGGTTTAAGTGTGATTAGGACCTGTTATTTTGGGCGTTAGCATGCATTTTAGTCCTTAATTGTGATTTGTCCTCTTTTTATTTTGGTGGAGAAAATTTGAAAAAAAATCCATGGGAAATAGATTATTAATGCATAATTGATGCTTGTGGAGCTAATTAATTAAGGTTAATGCTTTCAATCTCATTTTTTCTCTTTTAATTTCAAGAATTTCAATTCTAGGGTTTTTACCCCCTTTTAATTTGATATGCAATTTGATTGAATTAAGTGAAATTGATGGTTTGAACATGTTAACTATGATGGAATTATGTGAAAAAGACTAGCTATGAAACTAATTGATTTGATTGTGAAAATATGTTGGCCAAACCATGCATGGCCCTATTCTTATGTTTTGTATTTTGTTTTATGCAAATTGAGATTTGTACAATTACATATAATGGTTATGGATCATTTATAGGCTATGGATATAAATTAATTTCTTCAAATGATGTAAGACACCTCCCAAGTGCCATGGGAAAATTCAAAGGACGAAGTCTAACTAGACGAGCCCAATGGTCGGTTTCTTATGGATTGAGGAAGGAGCTCCTTATGGTTTCTTTTGTTTGATTATGGCTCAGTTTAGCGCTTAAGTGGTCAGATTAGCTATTTGGAGCGCTTTGATAGCTATGTGATGTGTTTATATAGATGCTTAATTTTGCCCCGACAATATAACTCAGTGATGATAACTTTTTTGTGATAAATGAGTTTTAGACATTCGATGGATTTGATTCTCGGACCAATGATCCGAGTTTAGGAAATGTGACCCGTCAGGCAATTTTCACGCTTTCAAGTTTCCAGGAGTTTCTTATCGAAATAGGGCCCAGGAAGCGTCTTGGGTGCGCCCATATCATGTCCCAGTAATTACCTTGTTTTGCGTGTCCCTTGAGCTGATTTCGTGAAAATTGGCCCCACCCATTTCGAGGCTCATCAGTGGCTCGTGCCACATAAGCCCAAAAATTAAAGCCACTTAAGCACCTCTCTTGCTGATAAATAGGCCAAGATCTATGCATTTGAAGAGGAGATTTTGATTGCTTAACAAAATTCTTGCATTTTCATTTCTCAAACCTCTAAATCTAAATATATAACAAGTTTTATGGATTTGTTTTAAGAGACTTCATTTCCTATCAAAACTCCAGTGAATTTTGTTATCAATCATTCTTTAAAACACTAATTAATCAACAAAATCTTGGATCATTGTTCAAGGAGCAAGTTTATTAGGTGTTCATTGTCATCTTCAAACCAATCTTGGGTTTCATTTCCCACGTCTTTTTCTTTTCTTTGGTGATCAAAATTTCCTATTTTTCATTGGTTGTGAGGCAAACCTGTGAACGACTAAGTTGTTCTGACTACGCCAAAAGTGGCGCACACCACTTTTAGCCATCCAAATAGCCATAAGAGACTTCTGGCTTTCTGATCAAGGAAAGACGCGCACGCCGCTACGTGTGGCACACACCACGTCTAGTGATGCACGGGTCTTCAGTTCAAAGTCTCAGATGCATCAAATAAATAATCTGATTGTGATTTCGGGATCCATTAGAGTTAAGCTTTAAGCATTACTATTATTGCGTATAAGACTCATCTTATCCCGAATAAACAAATAAAAATTAAGAAATATGTGGTGATAGTCATATTTGTTCATCATCTATGATGAACATCAAAGCCTTGAACCTAAATCTTGTGTTAACTTTTAATTAATGACTTTTAATTCGTTGTCCTTTATTTTTACGCACTATAAATTTCTATCATTTACCTTTTTAAGTTCTTTACATGTATGCTTCTTATTTATTATTGTGCTAACTCTCCTAATTTTATATTTGATCATTTAATCATTCTAACATCCACATTACCATTGTGTTAATTGTTATGATTGAATATTGCTATGATGCTCTATGAATGTTAATAATTACTTGTCTTTTTCTCTTTATACATTTATTGCTTTTGTGTTTGTGGGCATTATGTAAAGGGTTCATAATAAATCCTCTTAATTGCTTTGTGTAATAATTTATTAGTTTGAGAGATTATATGGGAATTAAGAGTATATTGTATATATAGATCGTTGGGATGTAATTCTTTTCTCCTCCTCCCTTTCTATGGTTGATTTTAAATTTAATGCTTTGGTTGGTTATTAATGTTCATGATTGTCATATCTTGAAAAATGTATTAAAAATCATTTTATCATCTCAATTAAAGTTACTATAATATTAGAATTGTGAATGTTTGGAGGCCGATTTCTAATCGGGCGGTCCAGGTGCCTAATGTGAACCCCTACCCCAAATATCATAGGCATATGAATGCATGTGACTAAAGGCAGAAATGCACGTGAATGTATGAGTCGCCACCTTGTTTAATTATTTTAGGGTAAACTAGGAAAAACCCTAAGTGACTCCGATTTTAATTAACCTCATTACTAGATTAATTAACCCAATGTTTAAAGCATGGTCTACGAACCCGAGGTGGATCCCGAGACTATGTCATGCTGATAAACTAACCTATGGATGAATGCTTTGCAGGGTAAAATGAGATAATTGGACCAAATAAAATGTTTATGTGATTTCGACTTGCCGCTCGGGGTTAAATCCCTAACATGCCTACGTACTTCCGTTTGAATGGAAGATCAAAGTCAACGTAGTTCGATAGGCCTTCTTTGAAGGGCTTTGAAGGTGTATGCTTAATGCAAGAGTGTGTGTATGCTTTGTGCATGTTTGTTTAGGCATTTTGCCAAAGGATCGATTGATTCGATTAGGCGTTCGTCGCCAAAAATGTTGGTTTTAAGGCATTTGTGCCAAAAATGGTTGTCGGGCGATTTGTCGCCAAAGTTGATATTTGGGCTTATTATTGCCAAAATTGATGTTCGGGCTTATTATTGCCGAAATTGATTTTGTCGGGCGATTTGTCGCCAAAATGATTGATTTTAAGGCTTTTAGCCAAAGATGGTTCATTTTAAGGCATTTTGCCAAAAATGGTCGATTTTAAGGCTTTGAGCCGAAAATGGTTGATTTTAAGGCATTTTGCCGAAATTGATCGATTTTAAGGCTTTTAGCCAAAATGAGTTAGTTTAGGCAATTTGTTTGCCAAAAGTGTTGATTGGGCGATTGTCGCCCAATTGATTGATTTAAGGCCTTTGGCCAAAATGAGTTGATTTAGGCAGCTTGTTTGCCAAAAGTGTTGATTGGGCGATTGTCGCCGAAATTGATTGATTTAAGGCCTTTGGCCAAAATGAGTTGATTTAGGCACCTGGTTTGCCAAAAGTGTTGATTGGGCGATTGTTGCCGAAATTGATTGATTTTAAGGCCTTTGGCCAAAATGAGTTGATTTAGGCAATTCGTTTGCCAAAAGTGTTGATTAGGCGATTATCGCCGAAATTGATTGATTTTAAGGCCTTTGGCCAAAATGTGTTGATTTAGGCAATCTGTTTGCCAAAAGTGTTGATTAGGCGATTGTCGCCAAAATGATTGATTTAAGGCCTTTGGCCAAAATGTGTTGATTTAGGCAATTTGTTAGCCAAAATGATGTGATTGATTTAATTGTAGGCAATTTGTTGCTAAAACGTGATTGATTAAGGCTTTTTAGCCACAATTATTGATTAATTGGACTTAAGCCGTACTGTTCGAAATAAAGGCAATTAAACCGTAGTTATTAATTAACTAGGCTTTTTAGCCAATATTGTCGGATTTAGCATTAATACCACGATTATTAATTAACCGAGTATTTAAGCTTAATCATAATTGATTGAGGCAGTTTATTTGTCTAAATATGATATGAATGCATTTATGCAGTTATAGAATTATTAGGAGTAGAAGAGAAGCATGCATGAAGTGCTAAAATTAAATAGACAAAGTTTTATTTATGTACCTGATTTAATCGACGACCACTTCTTAGCTCCAGATTAAGCTCCTCGTTTGGGGAATATTAATTAATTAATTAGAATTTGTTTAATTTTAGTGGCCAAGTATCACAACACATAAAAAAAAATAAAGACTGAATTAAAAATGCAAAAAGCGGTAAAAGAATCGCAAAAGCGTAAGGGAGAAAGATCGTCCGTCAACACAGACAGGAGTGGCCAAAATGAAGACTCGGAGGCCATTTTTATAGGCAGAATTGGGCCTCCGGCGGCACCTGCCGCCGTGCTCGGCGGCGGCCCCTTGGGCCTTTCGCTTCAGAGGGGTTTTCAGGAGTTTCGGACCTCTGAAAAATATTCCGGGACCTGTTCCGTGATCCTCGCGACATTCCGGACGTTTTAAGTACCATATTGGCATACTTTCGGTGAGTTTCCAAAATGGCCTCCGGTCCGGCCGGACTGTTTGCAGTCCGGGAAAATAGGCACTGTAGCAAATTTACTGTAGGAAAGTCAAATTTACTGTAGCAAAGTCAAATTTACTATAGTAAAAGTCAAATTTAATGTAGCAAATTTTATTATTCGCAGTCCGGGAAAACTGGCTTTTTGAGCCTCAAAATTTGAGTATTCACAGTTGCCCCCCACTTGCTATCATAAAAATGATTTATGAGAGCCAGTGGCTGTCTGAAGGAGCAAATTTTGAGGATGCACAGAGGAGGAAACCCCGCCGTTGGTTTTTTTTTTTTTTTTGAAATGAAATGATCAAATGCATGGATTTATGTTTGCAACTTAAAGATGTTTTTGCCTCTTTGAGGACTTGAAAAGATGTTTTGCCTCTTAGAGGACTTGAAAAGATGTTTTGCCTCTTAATGAGGGCTTGAAAAGATGTTTTGCCTCTTAATGAGGGCTTGAAAAGAGATTTTGCCTCTTAAAGGGCTTGAAAAGATGTTTTGCCTCTTAATGAGGGCTTAAAAAGATGTTTTGCCTCTTAGAGGACTTGAAAAGATGTTTTTGCCTCTTAATGAGGGCTTGAAAATAGATTTGTTTTATTTTTGTTTTGTTTTGTTTTTTTTTTTTTTTTTTTGAGAACCAAGGGTCCACCTAAAGTCGAAATGATCAAATGGCTTGGTTTTGGATGAAAAACGGTTGGTTATTGGTTAGGGTTTCACCCTAGGTTTTATGTAGAAAAAGGTTAACCATTAACCGGGTTCTACCCTGGGTTTGTGTAAAAGAGATTGACGATGGTTGGGTTTCACCCTGAGTTGTGTATTTTTTTTTTATAACACTTGCCCCTGAATCCGACTTGGAGGATTTTGCCCCCTGCTTGAGAGAATTGATGCCCTTATTAGCTGAAATAGAATTTCTTCCTAATGAAAGACTAAAAATTCCGTGATTACTTCTGTGATGGGAGAATGGTGAAGGTTCTTATCAGTTCTTGCCCACAGAATGGTGCTGACCATGGAATACTTCAAAACATTGGTGTTGTACTTGTCCAATCGATTGAGGAATCAAAGAGAACAAGGCCACTTATATGACTCGAGGAAACGGACAATGTGGATGACATCGTTCGTCTGAAAGGATCGAAGAAACGATGGTCCTAGTGGAGACGAGGTATTAAAGGATTACCTCTCAATGATTGTGTTTGACATTTTTTAGGGTTGTTTTGGAAACCCCGGGGATTGAATTGACATTTTCCTCTCTCTCTTTTTTTTTTTTTTTTTCGAGGAATGACTCAAAGAGTGACGCTTTCAAATGAACTTTTGAGAATGACTCGATTTTTGTTAGTCGTTGTGGAATGACCACTGGTGATGGAGACTTGATTTTAGAGACTCATTGGAGACTCGATTTAGAGACTCAAATTTTTCTTGTAGTGAATTTTGACTCTAAGGAACTCAGTGATTCCTGGAAAAATGATTTATATACTCCCAAGGAGACCTTTGAAAGGCCCCTTTTTTTTTTTCTTCTTTTAAGGACATACTTTGTTGTTTATCCTACAAAAATGGACTCTCTAAAAGAATTCATGAAAGCAATTTTTTATTTTTATTTTTTTTTTAACTTTTGCCTAGTAGCCGCCCTTTTGGGTTTTCGACTCTAGCAGGTTCTTTGCCCTAACTTTTGCTTAGACCGCCCTTTTGGGTTTTCAGCCTAGCGGGCTCAATTCTTGCCTGAAGCCGTCCTTTCGGGTTTTCAACTCCAGCTTTTATTTTTCTTTTCTTCTCTTTATTTTTTATTTTTTATTTTTTTTTATATTGGCAAAGAGAAAATGCTATTTATGATGCAAACTTATGTTTGTGACCGTGCCTTTGCGGCTGCCTACGTATCTCCAAGAACTCTTCGGGGGATGGGGAGAATCAGGTCTTCCGTAGTTCCTTCTGGGATGCGAACTTCATGCTCGGCTGGTGCGGAATTCATCTCCGACTTGATGTTAGTGCGGAATTCCTTTCCGTCTTGGTGCGAAATTTATTTTCGACTTGCTGTTGGGGCAAAATTCAATTCCGCCTTAATGCTGATTATGGAATTCATTTCCGATTTGATTTCTTCGGGATTCCTTCCCGACTTGATATTAATACAGAATTCATTTCTGACTTGATTTCTTCGCGGGATTTCTTCCCGGCTTGATGTCTTTGCGGGATTCCTTCCTGGCTGGATGTCTTTGCGGGATTCCTTCCCAACTTGATGTTGATGCAGAATTCATTTCTGGCTTGATTTCGTCGCGGGATTCCTTCCCGGCTTGATGTCTTTACGAGATTTATTCCCGACTTGATGTTGATGTAGAATTCATTTCTGGCTTGATTTCGTCGCGGGATTTCTTCCCGGCTTGATGTCTTTACGAGATTTATTCCCGACTTGATGTTGATGCAGAATTCATTTCTGGCTTATTTCGTCGCGGGATTCCTTCCCGGCTTGATGTCTTTACGAGATTTATTCCCCACTTGATGTTGATGTAGAATTCATTTCTGGCTTGATTTCGTCGCGGGATTTCTTCCCGGCTTGATGTCTTTATGAGATTTATTCCCGACTTGATGTTGATGCAGAATTCATTTCTGGCTTATTTCATCGCGGGATTTCTTCCCGGCTTGATTTCTTTACGAGATTTATTCCCGACTTGATGTTGATGCAGAATTCATTTCTGGCTTGATTTCGTCGCGGGATTTCTTCCCGGCTTGATGTCTTTACGGGATTCATTCCCGACTTTGATGTTTTTACGGGATTCATTCCCGACTTGATGTTGATGCAGAATTCATTTCTGGCTTGATTTCGTCGCGGGATTCCTTCCCGGCTTGATGTCTTTATGAGATTTATTCCCGACTTGATGTTGATGCATAATTCATTTCTGGCTTGATTTCGTCGCGGGATTTCTTCCCGGTTTGATGTCTTTACGGGATTCATTCCCGACTTTGATGTTTTTACGGGATTCATTCCCGACTTTGATGATGTTGAATCAACTTATTGACTCGAGCTCGTCTGACTTTGTTGTTGTAGTGGTTTTACCACTGGTTGACTGAAATATGACTTGTATTCATCACAAAGAGTTTTGAATACCCACATTGTGGTGGTAACTTGAGTGGCTTGAGTGTTGAAGAAGCTTTTATGCTTTGAGTTTGTGGCTTTGCCATGTTTGAATTCTTGAGGTTAATTTGATTCCTTTTCTTGAACTTTATCTTCCTCTAAACTTGGAACTTATTTCCTCAATGGTTCTCCTCCCCATAAGGAATTTTGAGGAGACTCTTCCTTTTCCTTGTTTTGAGAAATGATCCTTGTTTATAAGGACACTTGTATTTGTGCCATGTTTGGCGCTTGATTTTCAAGGTGTTTGTTGTCATCCAATTCGTGGAAATGACTGCTTCTTTTAACTTGCTTTTTCAAAATGTGAGCAGCCGCTTGGTCTTTGTCCTTATGGCTGAAATGATCTGTCATCTACCCTTGATGGGCTTGAATTTAACGGAGAGCTTGCAGTTGACCCGTTTTTGACAACTTGATTTCCTGTAGCTTTGTCCTTGATTTCTTTCTTTTGTGCAGAAGTTCCTTTTGACCAGGGGTTCCTTTTGTCCCATTTTTCCTTTTGCTTGCTTAGAAGGAGCCTCTCCATAAAGAATTTCGAGGCAACTTGATTCTGAGATGACTTGAGTAGTGTATGGATAGCATTGCGACTTCGTGCAGACCCAACCCAATTCCAAGCATAACTTCTTTATTCTGTTGCTTTTAAGCTCAAAATTCAGACACCTCTCTATCGGAGCATCTTCCATTCTTGGGTTTTCGGAGAAACCATTCTGACCCTAACCCCTTCAATCGGCTTTGTCTCGGTACTGTTTGAAGTCTTGCGTACCCTTTGCTGCATCCTTTCCATGATTACCCTTCAAAACTTCCCCTTTGATGGTGCTTCTTAAGATGCCCCCAGCTTTGATTGATGCAAAGCAAATGAAAGGATGAATGCATTTTTTCTTTGCCAATTTTTATTATCTTTTTTTTTTGTCATCATTTTTTTATTATTATTTTTTTTCCATTTTTTTTATTTTTTTTTATTTTTTTTTTGTGCTTTCACAGAAAAGGATAGGGAAAGAGTATAAACATGATTAGAACGTAAACTGATCCCTTTTTATTGATAAGACAAAATTTGTGTACAAAAGACACTTAGATTTACAAATTTGAATTGAATGAAAACTTGAATGGAAATGAAAATGAAAAGAAAAACGAGACCCTAAAAGATAGACTCTGGGTGGACTGTGATGGACTAGGATGGGATTGCCTACAGTGACTTTGTTCTTCTCGATGCTTAAATCGATCAGACAGGTTGTTGTTGGTCTTGAACAATTCCTTTGTTCTTTTGGAGGTTTGATCTCAACCTTCTCAGACACAAACTTCATTCATTTCTAAGAAAAGTTCGAAACGATCGAAAAATTCTTGTTCAGCAATTTTTTTTTTGCATTAATCCCATGGTTAGGCAAGGGATTGGTTGATGTTCAGTTTGCTCTTGGGGATGATAGACCCATTGTCAACCAGGTCTTGTAGGCGGTTTTTCAAAGTCCAGCATGATTCTGCTTCTTGTATGAGTCTTCTATGAGCTGACCCAACTGGATTAAGTCTTCCACCTTAGTTGCAGTCGCAATGAGCGATTGGAGCGTAGGCAAGTACTGTGTTTGAAGCTGTGACTGGTAGACAGGAAGTAAATTCTTGATTATTATGTCAACTTGCTCCTGTTCCGAGGGTCGGTTGATCATTTGAGCAGCTTTGGCTCTCCACCTCGAAAGGAACAAGGAGAAGGGCTCATTGTTCTTTTGTTTAGTGGTTTCCAGTTCCCTCCGGGTAACATCCACTTTGATATTATAATGGTACTGCGTGTTGAAAGCATTGCATATGTCCTCCCAATTCTTCATTTTGGAACGATCCAAGCTTACAAACCATCTTAATGCAGCACCAGTCAAAGATTGCTGAAACAACTGAGCAAGGAGCTCGCTGTTCAGGCCGAACGGGTTGAGGGCACCCACATACATTTTCAGGTGCGTTTTGGGACAAGTGGTTCCATCAAACTTGTCCATGTTGGGCATCTTGAACTTAGTTGGCAGTCTTGCTTCGGGGAACAAGGACAAGGAGTCCATGTCCACCACTTCCTTGTGTGTTTTAAGGGCAGTGATTGACCTTTCCAAGAGTTCCAATTTTTCTCTCATTTTCTGAGCTTCCAGCTCAGAAGCAGTTCTGGAGGGCATGTCATCCAGGTTAAGGGTAGGGTTTGTCGGTTCAGCACCAGGTCCTTGATTGGAGGTAGCAGGTCCACTTCCCCCAGCTGAAGCCCCATTTCCATTACCACTACCTAGTTCAGCTATTAGGGCAGTCCTTTGGGCGGCCAATGCCTCATTCATTCTAACCTCCATTCTGGCCTCCATTTGTTCAATGAGGTTTTGGATGTCAGACAGTGATGCCATTGATGCAGGTGGGGTTGTTGGAGTTGTAGGTAAAGCTGGTGTAGCTGGTGATGTTGGGGATGGTAGTGTAGGTGTGACTGGCACTGATGTTGGCACTCAAATAGTGGGTACTTGTGAAAGGACATAGTCAAAATGATTAGACTATCCTATATAAGGTGTTTTCATAGGGGATGTGAGATAGTGTGAGGTAGGGTAGTGTAAGGGTAAGGTATTTGGACTTGACCCTTGTGATGTGGGGTGGTATGACCAAACAATGTAGGGTAGCGTTGGTAGGGTAGGACACCTAGGATAGGACCCAATGGGTTGTGATATGTAAGGTAGAGTGCTTTGGGCTGGACACCTTGACTTTTCGAAAGGCCCTAAGTTCTCAAAGAATTTTTTTTTTTGGGCCTTAGGGGCCAAAATGTGAATTTTTGGGCCTTTGAGGCCAACATGTGAGTTTTTGAGCCTTTGGGGCCAAATTGAGAATTTTTGGGCCTTTGGGGCCAAATTGAGGATTTTTGGGCCTCTGGGGCCAAAATGTGAATTTCTGGGCCTTAGGGGCCAAATTGTGAATTTCTGGGCCTTTGTGGCCAAATTGTGAATTTTGGGCCTTTGGGGCCAAGTTGGGAATTTTTGGGCCTTAGGGACCAAAATGTGAACTTTCTGGGCCTTAGGCCAAATTGTGAATTTCTGGGCCTTTGTGGCCAAATTGTGAATTTTGGGCCTTTGGGGCCAAGATGGTAATTTTAGGGCCTTAGGGGCCAAGATGTGAATTTTTGGGCCTTAGGGGCCAAAATGGGATTTTAGGGCCTTAGGGGCCAAAATGGGAATTTTAGGGCCTTAGGGGCCAAGATGTGAATTTTTGGGCCATAGGGGCCGAAATGTGAATTTTAGGGCCTTAGGGGCCGAAATGTGAATTTTAGGGCCTTAGGGGCTAAAATGGGAATTTTTGGGCCTTAGGGGCCAAGATGTGGATTTTTGGGCCTTAGGGGTCGAATTGGAAACTTTTGGGCCTTAGGGGCGGAATTGGGAACTTTTGGGCCCTTGGGGCCAAATTGAAAATTTTTGGGCCTTTGGGGCCAAGATGTGAACTTTTGGGCCTTTGAGGCCAAAATGTGAATTTTTGGGCCTTTGGGGCCAAATTGGGCATTTTTGGGCCTTTGTGGCCAAAATGTGAATTTTTGGGCCTTATGGGCCAAATTGGAAATTTTTGGGCCTTTGTGGCCAAAATGTGAATTTTTAGGCCTTTGTGGCCAAAATGGGAATTTTTGGGCCTCTGTGGCCAAATTGAGAATTTTTGGGCCTCTAGGGCCAAATTGTGAATTTCTGGACTAAAATGTAATTTTTCAGGTCTCAGGGACCAAAAATGTGAATTTTTAGGTCTCAGGGACCAAAATGTGATTTTTCAGGTCTTAGGGACCAAAATGTGATTTTCCGGCTTTGAAATGGAAATTTTTTTTTCATTTTCCATACCCTTTTTGTTTTGTGAAATATGGGATGAATGCGTGAATGCGCACAACATCACAACACAATTCATTTTAATGGAATGATTCAGCATCATTGGGTGCATACAGCCCTAAAGGATAGGTTATATAGGCTATGACACAAATAGAGAATTGGCTTATGAAGGGACCCTTGAACCTTGAGTAAGGATATACCTAACCACATGTGAAACAAAGAGTTTCGCGTGGGTCCAACGGTACGCATACTCATGGGCCACCCCCAAAAGGATTAGGGATGGTTTGCGGTAACAGGGAGGACGCTTTGGCTGTCCGTCGACATAATCAAAGAGACCTGCCGATCAGCGCTACTTGCTATCCAGACTCAGAAGTTTGAACAGAAGGAGAAGAAATTCATTTGAAATTCATTTTTTATGCAATGGAGAAAAGGATTCTCAATCGTGCAAATAAATCAACAAGTTTTAATGTTTTAATCACATTTTACGATTCAGTCCAAATTTCCTTATCAAGTATTCTTAAAGAAAGAACACTCGATTCGTGCTATGATACCCTGCAAAACAAGGCACAATAAGATAATACCCTAAAGAAGGGCAGGTTAGTTGATGCAGCAATTGTAGTCCACTTTATGCAAAATGATTACAATTAATAAGTCCCCAGTGAAGTCGCCAAACTGTGAACCCCTACCCCAAATATCATAGGCATATGAATGCATGTGACTAAAGGCAGAAATGCACGTGAATGTATGAGTCGCCACCTTGTTTAATTATTTTAGGGTAAACTAGGAAAAACCCTAAGTGACTCCGATTTTAATTAACCTAATTACTAGATTAATTAACCCAATGTTTAAAGCATGGTCTACGAACCCGAGGTGGATCCCGAGACTATGTCATGCTGATAAACTAACCTATGGATGAATGCCTTGCAGGGTAAAATGAGATAATTGGACCAAATAAAATGTTTATGTGATTTCGACTTGCCGCTCGAGGTTAAATCCCTAACGTGCCTATGTACTTCCGTTTGAATGGAAGATCAAAGTCAACGTAGTTCGATAGGCCTTCTTTGAAGGGCTTTGAAGGTGTATGCTTAATGCAAGAGTGTGTGTATGCTTTGTGCATGTTTGTTTAGGCATTTTGCCAAAGGATCGATTGATTCGATTAGGCGTTCGTCGCCAAAAATGTTGGTTTTAAGGCATTTGTGCCAAAAATGGTTGTCGGGAGATTTGTCGCCAAAGTTGATATTTGGGCTTATTATTGCCAAAATTGATGTTCAGGCTTATTATTGCCGAAATTGATTTTGTCGGGCGATTTGTCGCCAAAATGATTGATTTTAGGGTTTTTAGCCAAAGATGGTTCATTTTAAGGCATTTTGCCAAAAATGGTCGATTTTAAGGCTTTGAGCCGAAAATGGTTGATTTTAAGGCATTTTGCCGAAATTGATCGATTTTAAGGCTTTTAGCCAAAATGAGTTGGTTTAGGCAATTTGTTTGCCAAAAGTGTTGATTGGGCGATTGTCGCCCAATTGATTGATTTAAGGCCTTTGGCCAAAATGAGTTGATTTAGGCAACTTGTTTGCCAAAAGTGTTGATTAGGCGATTGTCGCCGAAATTAATTGATTTAAGGCCTTTGGCCAAAATGAGTTGATTTAGGCAACTTGTTTGCCAAAAGTGTTGATTGGGCGATTGTCGGCGAAATTGATTGATTTAAGGCCTTTAGCCAAAATGAGTTGATTTAGGCAATTCATTTGCCAAAAGTGTTGATTAGCCGATTGTCGCCGAAATTGATTGACTTTAAGGCCTTTGGCCAAAATGTGTTGATTAGGCGATTGTCGCCAAAATGATTGATTTAAGGCCTTTGGCCAAAATGTGTTGATTTAGGCAATCTGTTTGCCAAAAGTGTTGATTAGGCGATTGTGGCCAAAATGATTGATTTAAGGCCTCTATCCAAAATGTGTTGATTTAGGCAATCTGTTTGCCAAAAGTATTGATTAGGCGATTGTCGCCAAAATGATTGATTTAAGGCCTTTGGCCAAAATGTGTTGATTTAGGCAATTTTTTAGCCAAAATGATGTGATTGATTTAATTGTAGGCAATTTGTTGCCAAAACGTGATTGATTAAGGCTTTTTAGCCACAATTATTGATTAATTGGACTTAAGCCGGACTGTTCGAAATAAAGGCAATTAAACCGTAGTTATTAATTAACTAAGCTTTTTAGCCAATATTGTCGAATTTAGCATTAATACCACGATTATTAATTAACCGGGTATTTAAGCTTAATCATATTTGATTGAGGCAGTTTATTTGTCTAAATATGATATGAATGCATTTATGCAGTTATAGAATTATTAGGAGTAGAAGAGAAGCATGCATGAAGTGCTAAAATTAAATAGACAGAGTTTCGTTTATGTACCTGATTTAATCGACGACCGCTTCTTAGCTCCAGATTAAGCTCCTCGTTTGGGGAATATTAATTAATTAATTAGAATTTGTTTAATTTTAGTGGCCAAGTATCACAACACATAAAAAAAAATAAAGACTGAATTAAAAATGCAAAAAGCGGTAAAAGAATCGCAAAAGCGTGAGGGAGAAAGATCGTCCGTCAACACAGACAGGAGTGGCCAAAATGAAGACCCGGAGGCCATTTTTATAGGCAGAATTGGGCCTCCGGCGGCAGGTGCCGCCGGAGGCTGGCGGCAGGCGCCGCCGTGTCCGGCGGCCGGAGCCGCCATGCTCGGCGGCGGCCCCTTGGGCCTTTCGCTTCAAAGGGGTTTTCAGGAGTTTCGGACCTCCGAAAAATATTCCGGGACCTGTTCCGTGATCCTCGCGACATTCCAGACGTTTTAAGTACCATATTGGCATACTTTTGGTGAGATTCCAAAATGGCCTCCGGTCCGGCCGGACTGTTTGCAGTTCGGGAAAACAGGCACTGTAGTAAAAGTCAAATTTACTGTAGCAAATTTTATTATTCGCAGTCCAGGAAAACTGGCTTTTTGAGCTTCAAAATTTGAGTATTCACACCTAACACCTTCCCATGACCTTACCTAACTTCCTTACTTAGACTCTGATTGAAACGGAATTGATCATTTCATGATCAATTCGTGAATTTTCCTAAAGAGGATGTCGAATCCAAAAATTAGGTCCTTAACAATAGAGGGCCAATTTTCCAAAAAAAAAAAAAAAATCTCATTTTCAAAATAAGAACGTCTACTTGAACATGTTAAACGGGTTTAATAAAAATTGACTTTTTGTAAATAAAATAAATATAAGCATGTTTCCCTATCTCCAAAAGATGCATCTTCAATTTACAGTCGTCATTTTAACTTGTTTTTGTTTTCAGATAAAATTTAAGGTAAAAACCCCATATTTGACTCCATTTTCAATTTACCACAAGGATAAAATGCACTAGCCTCGAATCACTGGATTCGGGGACTAGGTTTTTGGCCTTTATCATAAAATTAATGGTTTGGAATTAATCGTGTAATCAAAATATAGTTTTGCATGAATGTCAGTTTTATCGATGCATGAGCATACTTAGATGCAGGGCAAATATAGTGATATGGATAAAGCACTGAAAGCATAAATGAATAGAAAGTGTAATTCAGAGGGGAGATCGATTCTAGCCCCATTTATCGAAGATTCTATAGGTCGTGCGACGCATTCCCTTGGATCACGATCGGTCAATTTTGTCGAAGGCCTGCTACCTAGGCTGGAATCCTAAATATGCCTTCGTACCTTGTTTGGATGAGGATTAGGGCACACGAAGTTCTACCATGGATTAGGATGGTAGGATTTTGGGTGTCACTCTTAGAATGGGCTTATGAGTTGTCGGACAGACCGAGTTTCAGGTGCCAAGCGACCGGGCTTTGGTTGAAAACTAGTTTTATGGTGTGCCATACGGACCAGGCTTAAATCATTTTGAGTGCCGAATGGACCGAGCTTAACAGTTTCTAAAGTACTGGATGGCTCGGCCTTAATTAACAAAGTCTTGAGTTTCAAAATTTATACCCTAGGTCGAGAAGTTGAAAGGTCAGCTAGTGAAAGTGTTCGGTTGTGTAACTCCACGGTGCTAAATGGTAAAAAAGACCGAGTATTTTCTTCAAATAGTAAAGGATGGGCACGAGGACCCGATTTTATTTTATATATTTATATATTAATTAGCTTTGACCAAGGAGGACCAAAGTGTATGTGAAAAAGAGCAAAATTAGCTTTGAGTACCGAGTTAGATTTTGGCTCAATTAAGGAAAAAGAGCAAAATCGGATTATAAAGCCTTAGAAACGTTCGCACAAGGGAGAATTAGAGTAGTTGAAGATTGACAAGCGCTCGATCAAGTAACAATAGTGTGAAAAATGAGGGGAAAGTGCTGAATTTATAGGCTGTTGGGGCTCCAAATTGGTACCGTTGTCGGTATCAAATGGCCTAGTGCCGGTACCGGTTGCTGGATACTATTTAGGGCTGGTGATATGGATCAGGCATCACTCATCCATGGAGCTCAAGGGAGCAAGGAGCACAATAAGGGAAACCCATTGATACTTCATAGTCGGCCAATTATAAGAAGCAGTGCAAAACTGGATCTGCAGCATATAGCACGCCTAGACCGTGCTAGATTAGCACGCCCGTGCTAGATAGCACGCCTAGACCGTGCTAGATTAGCACGCCCGTGCTAGATAGCACGCCCAGGCCGTGCTAGAGCCTGACTTAATGAGGAAAAACAACACATAAAGCACGCCCGTGCTGGGTAGCACGCCCTGGCCGTGCCAGAGTCTGACTTGAGAAGAGAAAACAACAACAAGAAGCACGCTCGTGCTAGTTGACAGGCCCAGGCTGTGCTACAGTCTATCTCTAGTGAAAATTAGTTAGTCCAATTGTGTTAATTTTGAGTTGTAATAATGTTAATGGGTTGGGCCACCAATAATTCGGCCACCCTTGGGTTTTATCCTTAATTTGTTTAGATTAGTTAATCTTTATCCTTAATTTGTTTGGATTAGTTAATCCTTATCCTTAGTTGGTTTGGATTAGTTATTCCTCATCCTTAATTTGTTAAGATTAGTTATTCTTATCCTTAGTTGGTTTAGATTAGTTAATCCTTATCCTTATCCTTAATTTGTTTGGATTAGTTATTCTAAATCCTTTAAGGATCAGGTCTTTTAGATTTAGTATAAATAGCTTTGCTATGTGTTTTCGCACCGCTCCCGAGCGACCCGAAAAACGTTCCCTTTTTGTTTTTGATGGAAAAAAATGACCTTTATTTTGAATAGTGGTGACAAAACATTTTATTGGATGCGATGCCGATAAATCGGTCTTATAAAATATTTTTGAGTCGCCACCCATTATTTCGGCAATGGGACCATTTCCAATTTTATTTTATAAAAATGACTCCATTCCAAACCCAATTCTATTTAAGGCCAAATTATTTAAAAGACTGGTCAGGCGCAACAATGCGATTCTGGGTAAGGAAATTGGGTACGCCGGCCCGTTGGAAGCCGATGCGGGGAAGATTCGGCCTCTTTTAACCTACGATTTCTAATTTATTTTAGTTAGAAAAGCCAAATTATTTATTTATTTAAACCCAACCCGAATGAATCGAACCGAGTTCTTATAGAAAATTAATTAATCGTCCCAATCAAATTTAATCATTGCACCCATAATCATCCAAATCATCCAAATCATCCAAACTAAAGTAATTAAATCAAATAAATGAAAGACCCGCTCTTGCCTTATGGTTAAAGGCAGGCCACAAATCGAACCTAAAAATACATTCTACCCGATTTAAATTCAACCCAAAAATCGAAAACCCAAAAAATCATGCATAATTGCATTTAAACTTAACTAAATTACAATCTGTTCATAATTGGTCATCTCTAGGATTTATTGGAAAAATTGAATTTTATTTTTGTACAAAAATTTATTATTTTTTCGAAAAATAAAAATTGTTTCTGGAATCAAGAACAGTTGCGTAGCTGTTCTTCAAAGAAATGAAATTTTGGGTAAAAGAAATGAAATTTTGAACATGAACAGTTCCGTCATGCAACTGCCAGCTCCGTTACGGATCTACTGGATGCGTGATGCAACTGCTCTGGTCTGAATTCTGTTTTAAATTATTTGTTTAAAGCGTTTTTTATTTAAATATGATTCAAGACAACCTCGAATGACCAAAACGAACAGAATGCAATCTAATTAAGACTAAACTGCTAAAACAACAATAAAATAAGTAATCGATAAATAAAAACACAAAATGTGTAAAGAAATTACCTAATCCTCAGATTGAGGATTGTAAACGGTTTGACGGATGAAGATTACGGCGATCCAGAAGCTTCGTCACCAAGGACTTTAAATATTTGCTCTTTTCTCTCTTAGTTTTCTCTCTTTTTAGTTTAATTCACCTAAAATTGATCTCTAATGGCAATTCTCCTTCAAACGAACTCAAAAGAGCCTTTGGAGGAGAATGTGGCCGCAGGGTTTTGTTTAGGGTTTTAAAATGCTTGCCAAAGTTGTCAAAAGTCCCCTTTTACGTGAGAAAAAGAAATCTATTTATATAAGTAGGTCACAGAGCATAGCTACGTGACGCAGCTTACTTGCTGTATCAGAGCTATATGTCGTTTAATACAAAAATGGCATGTAGTCTAACATAGCTGCGTGACGTAGCTACGACCCAGTCAGACACTTAAAATTGATTCTATTTAAATCCTTGGATTAAAAGACTTCTAGGTAGCATTAACCTTTCATTCCACATCCTCATATCATCATTGGATTAGGTGGGGGCATAAAAACACGCGTCAACAGTTTGCCCCCACACTTTATCATTAATTGTGTAAACGATTAATGTTAAAGTGGACTACTGACTCGCCTTCAATTTTGATTTGAATCTGGTCACATCCAAAGATCAGTCTGATCTGCTTTATTGGCTCCAGTCGGGTCGGTAACAATCTGCAAAACTCGGTCTGATTGGTTTTGAAGATACCTCCGAAGCTCGGTTTGATTGGCTCGAAGGATTTGAATTGATTGCCCTGATCAACTTCGTAATCCACCATCATTAATCAGGAAAAGGATTGACTCGATCTGCTTCGTAATGCGTCATCACGAATCGAGAAAAGGATCCAAACTGCTTCGTAATTCATCATCACTGCTTGACCTGAAAACATTTTCAAAAAGAAAAGAGCAATTTCTATGTACAAACAGATCTTGCCTTTGTTAAATGTTGGAGCATCACATGCCCCCATACATTAATAACCATAAACTTTGAAATTTGATTGGCTCGAAAGATTTGAATTTACCTGAAGGCTCCAGTCGGACTATATCAACGTTCTAAGCATCGGCAGTCATCTGGCCACGTTCAAGATGATTTTGAAAATGGCAATTTCTGTATACAAACAGATCTCGCCTTGGTAGGTTCAAATAGCAATTTCTGTATACAAACAGATTTCACTTGGTGGGTTCAAATAGCAATTTCCGTATACAAACAGATTTTGCTTGGTGCAATTTCTATATACAAACATATTTTGCTTGGTGCAATTTCTGTATACAAACAGATTTTGCTTAATTTCTGTATACAAACTGATGGGACCAAATAGCAATTTCTGTGTACAAACAGATTTCGCTTTATGGGGTCAAAGAGCGATTCTTGTATACAAACAGATCTCGCTTGATGCAATTTTCTGTATACAAATAGATTTTGCTTTGTCCAAAGCTCGGTTTAATCGGCTTTGTTGTTCGTCTCCTCAGCTCGGTGTAATCGGCTTTAGGGAATTTGGAAAGAATCCAAAGCACGGTATAATCGACTTTGTTGCTCACCTCCTCAGCTCGGTCAATCGGCTTCAGGGGATTTGAAAAGAATCCAAAGCATGGTATAATCGGCTTTGTCCATCTCCTCAACTCGGTGTAATCGGCTTTGGAGTGTTTGGTTGTGTCCAAAGCTCAGTCTAATCGGCTTTGGAATATTTGAGATTGTCCTGATCAACTTCGTAATACACCATCACTAATCAGGAAAAGGATTGACTCGATCAGCTTCGCAATACACCATCACTAATCGAGAAAATGATCCAAACAGCTTCGTAATACACTATCACTGCTTGGTGGGACCAAACGGCTTCAAGAAACCATCACCGGTTGGCCTGGAAATATTTTCAAGAGAAAAGAAAGAGCAATTTCTGTGTATAAACAGATCTTGCCTTTATTAGATGTTGGAGCATCACATGCCCCCATGCATTAATAATCGTGAACTTTGAAATTAGAAATTTTTGCATCAGGGCGAAAGATTTTATTTTTGCCCCCAGTCCGGAATCCATCCCAAGACCAAAAATATTATCTTTTAAGCAAACCTTGAAAATTTTATTATTTTTTATCCATTGCAAAAAATTTTTAAAATTTAGCAAAAATTGCTAAATTTTTCTAGTCTCAAATTTCCAGGTAGACTTTTCCTGATGCGGTGTTGAAAGAAGACTTACCTGAGGGTATCTGATGATTTTGCCCCCTGTGTGGCGAGTAGATGAAATTGTTGAAGTGTACGAGCCACACACCGACTCCAAATTGATTTTTTTTTTTTTAGACTTTGCTTTATTCTTGCACAAAGAAAACAAAGCCACAAAAACAAAATGGAGGCATCCCACCCACTTGCAAGAGTGGTCCACCTTGTTAACATGGGCATAAATGCCCATCAACTTTATTCCAAAATGGACGAAAGACAATACAATAAAATGAAAGCCAACCAAAACCATAAAGACAAAAAGGATTTTCATTTTATTATATATATATATGAAAAAGATGAGGCGACCATTTTATCTCCTGCAACATTCAGAAAGAGATAAAATATGCAACTTCTTCATGTATGCATGAGCCTATTTAAGCGCTAGGGATTTTTGTACATGGTCTTTCTTTATTGATTCGTCCAAGGAAACCACCGGGGAAAATAGCATTTGACCTCCTGATTGCTGTCTAAGAGGATCCAATACCCAGGCAGGACCAATAGTCAAAAATCTTCAAAACAAATGAGCAAATGCTAACCATATAGGCAGAGAGAAAGGTCTTGTAATCAACGATCATGCCCTAGAAACAAAAGGGAAGAATTTGAGAATCAAGCTCTTTATTGCTCTTACTTCTTTCAACATCATACAGAAGTAAAGAGAAACTACTTTGATACAATGGTCGTTCATTCTAACTACTCATTTGCCTATTCTCCTTCTAGTCAGGTTGATGGCATTGAGCAACTAGTCGCAAGTATGTCACGAATGCATGGCATAGATTTTGCATTTAAACTAAGCACCATGCGTTAATCTCAAAATTTTTATTACTATTTTTTTTAAACTCTAACTTTTGCCTAGGCCGCCCTTTACGGGTTTTCAACCTAGCGAGCTCATTTCTTGCCTAGGTCGCCCTTTCGAGTTTTCAATCTAGCCCTTTTTTTCTTTTTTTTTTTTCTTTTTTATAATCGAAATCATCATCTCAGATATAGAACTTTTTCATCTGGTCTTGATTAACGATTGGATTAGAAGGCTTTCCTTCCGAAGTGGCCAATTCAGCGGCACCCTTGTCCAATAGTTTCTAAATTCTGAATGGTCCATGCCAGTTGGGTCTGAATTTCCCTCCAGGATGACGTCTGCTTGGAAGTGAAGACCATTGTCTGTAACTATGTGATGAGGAGCACCATAGCGACAGAAAATGTTCTGTTCGATAAATCTAGTCACCTGTTTGGCAGTTAGCCGGTAAAACGGACTTTCTTGGAAAACTCACTTTTGGCTTTTTCTCTTTATTATTTTTCTTTCTTTTTTTTCAACTATCATATCTTTTATTTCATTTCATTTTTTATTTCATCATCTTTTTCTCTTTTTTTCTTTTTTCTTTTCTTTTTTGTCCGTAATGGAATAATATCCCATTCTTGCAGTACTGTCGATCAGAACATCTATAGGTGGAAGAGGGAAGCCATCTTTGGGCGAGGCTGTAGTTGACACAGACTCTTAGTCTCCCATCCTTCTTGAGCACAGGGACTATGTTTGCTAACCACTCAGGGTAATGCACCACCTCCAAGAAATCTGCATCTAGCTGCTTTTGAACTTTAGCCTTGATCTTATCTCGCCACTCTGGTCTGACCCATCTTCTTTTCTGTCTCATTGGCTTGATATTCGGATCGGTAGGGATGACATGCTCTGTAATTGGCTTATTGACCCCCCGGTATATCAGCATAACTCTAGGTGAAAACATCTGAAGTCCTCTTGAGACATTCTTGGAGATCATTTCTGAGCTCAAGCTTAAAGTCTGATCCGATTTCGATTATTTTGAGATCTTTGACAGTGCTTAGGTTAAATGCAAAATGATGCAATGCATTTATGCCAAATATGCGTGTGGTATAATCAATGCCATGAACATAACAATCAAGAGAAGTAAGAAAATAAGTAATCAAAATTCATTCCCATTGATTGAAATAGTAAAGGAAATCCATCCATATTGTTCTCAAAGTAATCATTCAGAAAAACCAAAAAAATAGAATTAAGAAATTGTTCAATTCACTCATCACAGCTAACTTTAATAGTTTTTGGGCACCGGCTTACTATGCTCAGGAGGCTTGGTGATCTTCCCATCATCTATCAAATCTTGTATATCATGTTTGAGTCTGAAGCAATTATCAGTAGAATGACCTTTGCACTGATGGTATTCACAGTCTTGATCAACAAACTTGCCCAGAATAGGCCTAGATGGATTAATGGGTAACTTTGACAGCACACCTTTCTTGATGCAGGACCTCATAACCGTGCTTAAAGGTCTACCCAAATCAGTGAATTCCCTTCATACTTTCTCACTAACAGCTCCAACTATATTGCTACTCCTCGACTGGTCTGTAGCAGCATTATCAACACTTCTATTATGATCATTGTAGGAAGACCGGTGGTTACCAAACCCCTAGATTTTCTTCTTCTCTTCTTTATATAGCTCTTTAATATTCAATCCAGCCCTTTGCACCATAGAAAAGTCAGTGAGAGGTTGAGCTAACGTCCTCTCCTTGAAGTAAGGCAATAGGCTTCGGCTAAAAATCCTGACCAGCTCTTGATCCTTTGGCCTAGTCTGGACCATGAACAACTTTGTCCTCCATCTTCTGTAGTAATTAGAGAAGCTCTCATCCTTCCCTTGCCTTAAGCTTTCCAAATCACGAAGACTGAACTCATCGCTTTCATCTGTCTTGAAGTGCTTAAGAAAAGCAGTCTGTAACTTGACCCAATCTCTTTGTACTTCCTTCTCCAAACAATCATACCATCTTCGGTAGCTCTTGTGCAGTGTTTGAGGACATGCCTGTAACACATCCTCCTCGTCATACCGGTTCATTTGGGCAACCCGGATGAACTCAGACAAATGGGATCGCGGGTCATTGTCTCCTTCAAATAAGGTGTGTTTGAAGGTCTTGGATGAAGTAGAGTTCGTAGGCTTCAGGACATATTCAGCCACGTGGAAATTGGTGACTGGGTCCTTCTCTTTTGCAACAAACATTTTCTCTACCTTATCTTTCAGTTTCGCTGACTGCTTGATTAGATCATTCTCAACTGGGGTAGCATTACCAGTAGAGGCTTGGTTACCCAAGGTGGGTTCTGGAATCTCCCTTTGCTCAACTATAGGCTGATTACTTGAAGCAGGAGGAACCTGATTTTGTGCCCTCTCTTGGGCAAAAGTAGCGGCTATTATCTAAGTAATAGCCCTTAGCTGGGCCGAGGAAAAACCAGTCTCATTCATAGTGTTGTCAGCTATCTCAACTATAACCGGATCTAAATCAAGAACTGAATCAGATGAACTTGAACTGAACCACAGGACTAACCAGAGCAGGCTCGGGGATTGGGGACACTCTGACCAAACGTTGACTAGGGCGTCGGTGCCAAGGTCTCGAAGTGATTTCCCAAGATGGATCAATTCTGACTGATAGATAAAAGTACCTGAGTTAAAGTAGGTTCGGCATGTATGTATAAAGAATAGCAGCACATAGGATGAGGAATGCAGTTTTAATGTGCTAATGACTGGTATGCAAATAAGATCTCGGTTTCGACAACTGGACCCAAAATTCGGTACGAATAACGTGGCAATAATTTATTTCATACTCAAACATTTCTGGCATTATCTGTCGTCGACCGTCCCTTTTGGATTTTACAGTCGGCTATTTTCTCTCAAATGCCTACTTTTGCCTTGGAATGAAAGAATTTCCAAGCGGGATACTTTTTGTTATCTTTTTTTTCCTTACTTTTTTCCTTGGAACAGATGGTCCCAAGCAGGATCTTATTTTGATTAGTTACGAATTTTGTAATCTCACGCTCAATTTCAGATAATGCGAGAAATGTGAAAATACAAAGGAATCGCAATCCCTTATAGCTCCGTTTTCTTTTGGGTATTAATTCACTATAAATGATTGCATTATGTTATTCAAAGCGAATTTGAGGTCCAGTCTCAAAATCAGGGTCAAACGTCCATACCAAAAATTAGCTCTTATTAATGCATAGCTGAAACGAAAACGTTACATGATGAATGAATGTTACAGCATATGAATAGTTTATAACATACAGGGAAACGGGAGTTGGGAAATGCATGCCTTCCAACCTTATCTCTCCCACACACGAGTTCCGTTGGTAAAAAATTCTGACATCTGTTTCCTAGGATTTGGTCTAATCTCGACAACCAGCAGGGGGTTTTGAGATTGACGATATAAACTCTTAAAAATGAATGCGGCAAAACAACAGCAAACAGAATCAGGTTTTCCTTATGGGGAAGTGACTAAGGCTTTCATCTACATGTATGGGCTTTAGTCCATTGGGCTTACAAAGTTCGGGTTTCACAAACAGGATTCGGGCTTTTACATGGGCCTACTCCTTTTGACGCACCGTTTAAGGTACTAGGCTTGCGGTTGGTAAAATTGCTAATTCTCGGGTGGATGTGCCTAAAACGCAAGGTTTAGGCTGGATCCACCTTTAAAGTTAACAATGATACTTGAGGGATAATTTGGGTAGAAAGTGGTGAGAAGAGAGAAATGCAGTATGAATGCAAGAACTTAGAAAAGGAAAGCAAATAAACTAACACGGACGATTAAAGTATTTTCCGACGGCTTTCTAACTAATTTTATTTACAATTTTAGAAAACGTAGGTTTAGAGTTAATTCCTAATTGCAACCGACTAGTTATTAAAAATAACCGGGCATTAGTGGTTGCTATCCCCAGTGAAGTCGCCAATCTGTTTTCGCACCGCCCCCGAGCGACCCGAAAAACGTTCCCTTTTTGTTTTTTATGGAAAAAAATGATCTTTATTTTGAACAGTGGTGACAAAACATTTTATTGGATGCGATGTCGATAAATCAGTCTTATAAAACATTTTTGAGTCGCCATCCATTACTTCGGCAATGGGACCGTTTCCAATTTTATTTTATAAAAATGACTCCATTCTAAACCCAATTCTATTTAAGGCCAAATTATTTAAAAGACTGGTCAGGCGCAACAATGCGATTCTGGGTAAGGGAATTGGGTACGCCGGCCCGTTGGAAGCCGACGCCGGGAAAATCCGGCCTCTTTTAACCTACGATTTCTAATTTATTTTAGTTAGAAAAGCCAAATTATTTATTTATTTAAACCCAACCTGAATGAATAGAACCGAGTTCTTATATGTGTTTTCACCCCTCTCCTCCTCATATTTATTGGTTTTGTTTGAGAGAGTTGAGATCCCTTAAAACCCCGGAAAAGGATCTCGGAAAACTATTTTTATTTGTTGTTATTGAAAGCGGTGTTAAAACCTTTTGGGATCGCGGTGCTGATGAATCGGTCTTATAAATTATTTTGAGTCGCCACCCATTATTTCGGCAATGGGACCGTTTCCAATTTTATTTTATAAAAATGACTCCATTTAAACCCAACTTTTATTTAAGGCCAATTATTTGAAAAACTGGTCAGGCGTACCATGTACGATTCTAGGTAAGGGAATTGGGTACGTCGGCCCGTTGGAAGCCGACGCCCGGAAAAACCGACCTCTTTTAACCTACAATTTCTAATTAATTTTATTTTTGGAAAAGCCAATTTGTTTAATTAAACCCAACCCGAATAAATCGAACCGAGCTCCTATATGGAAAATTGATTAATCGTCCCAATTAGGATCATTCATTGCATTCATAATAAATCAATCATCACATTCACCATTCATCCACAATATAGCAAAAATAATTAAAAGACCTGCTCTTGCCTTATGGTTAAAGGCGGGCCACAAACCAGATTTAAAAATGTAATCAATAATGAACAATAAATAATAAATCCTAAAATCCCATAATCATAATAAATTAATTGATTTGGTATGATTAAAGCACAATTTGCCCATTATTGATCATTTTCCGAGTTAACATTGAATATTAACTTAATGAAATGAAATTAAAATAAGGTAAGAAAAGTGTTCTGGAACTTTGAGACAGTTGCGTCACGCAGCTGTTCTATGAAGAACAGTCGCGTGACGGAACTCTTAGTTATTATCCTGGCATTTTGGACAGTTGCGTCACGCACTGTTCTATGAAGAACAGTCGCGTCACGGAACTCTTAGTTATTATCCTGGAATTTTGGACAGTTGCGTCACGCAGCTGTTCTATGAAGAACAGTCGTGTGACGAACTCTTAGTTACGCGACGGAACTATTCGTGACTTTATTGAAATCCTCAGATGTATTGATTATTTATTCAAAGTGTAATATTAAATAAAAATGTAGAAACAAAATAAAGACTGAGTACACGAACAGTCGCATCACGCGGGTGGTCCTAGTCCAGGTTAAGGTCTTTTGGACATGAACAGTTGCGTCACGCAGGTAGTAGCTGCGTGACGCAGCTGCTCTGGTCCGTAACTACCATTCAAACTACTCTTTTTACGTGTTCTTTTTATCAAAAATGATTACACACAACTCAGAAAAGTTCAAAAATGGGCAAAGTTACGTTTAACCAATAACAAACCAACTATATGCTATGAAAATGAGATTTTTAAGAAGTAAAAGACTAAAAATGAAAAGAGAAAGTTAAAGTGATTACCTAACCCTCAGGTTTGAGGATTGCATGCACTTAGATTGGTTTTGGGACACTACTTCACGATCCCAGAAGTATTGTTATCAAGTTTTTCACAGAACAAACGTTTTTCTTTTTCCTTTTCTCTCTTTTTCTCTTCTTATATTTTTTTGTGTTTTTTTGATTTTAAACCTATATGTCTAATGGCCTGATCTTCTTCAAGATCACTCACTTGAGTTCTTGGGGAAGAAACCCTAGCCGTAAACCAAATAAAACTTAGCTTAAAACGTTGAGGTCTAGAGAAAATGAGAGCAAAAGTCCTCTTTTTAGCACAAAATGTTGTATTTATATGAGTAGGGCAACAGAACAAAGTTGCGTCACGCAGGTAGTAGCTGCGTGACGCAGCCGTAAGCTGCGTGAAACAGCTTACTTTTCGTAAAATTGCCGCGTATCCATACAAACAGTGCAGGCCGTTGCACGAGCGCGCGCTAGAGGTATCAGCCTGTTTAGAGTTGCGTGACACAACTAAGAGTGCCGTCACGCAGGTGATAGCTGCGTGATGCAACCCTAACGCGGGTCAGACTCCTTTGGGCCGATTTGATTCAAATTTTGGTTTAAACACTTCTGGTTGACCGTGATACCTTATCCCTTATCCTCATATCATCACTAGGTTAGGTGGGGGCATAAAATTATGCGTCAACAGTTTGCCCCCCCACTTTATCATTAATTGTATAAACAATTAATGTTAAAGTGGTCCATTGACGTGCCTTCTATCAGGCAATCATCCTCGAAGCTCAGTTTGATCGGCTTGGAAAGATGTTGGCTTAATCATCTGGCCACCTTCTCAGCTCGGTTTAATCGGCTTTGTCGGCTCGAGTTGGATTAGTAACAATATTGATTTGGTGCAAATACCTTCGAAGCTCGGTTTGATCGGCTTAAAGGGTTTTGATTTGATCATTTGGCCACCCACTCAGCTCGGTTTGATCGGCTTTGTTCGCTCCAGTCGGATCGGTAGAGACATCCTCGAGGCTCGGTTTGATCGGCCCGAAAGACGTTGGTTTGATGAAAAAGTCTTCGAAGCTCGGTTTGATCGGCTTGAAGGGTTTTGATCTTGATCATCTGGCCACCCACTCAGCTCGGTTTGATCGGCTTTGTCGGTTCCAGTAGGATCAGAAGAGGCATCCTCGAGGCTCGGTTTGATCGGCCCGAAAGATGTCGATTTTGCCCTGGTCAACTTCATAATTCAACATCATTGACTGGGAAAGAAAGTTCAAACAGCTTTGCAATACATCATCACTGTTTTGAAATTATTCTGACTAGCTTCGTAATGCACCATCACTAATCAGTAAGACCTATCGGCTTCGAAAAACCATCACCGGTTGGCCTGAAAAATTATTCACAAGAAAAAGAGCAATATCTGTGTACAAACAGACCTTGCCTTTTGTTAGAAAAATATTGGAACATCACATGTTTCCATGCGTTAATTATGAAAAAGATTCACATTAAGGCAAAAGATTATACTTTTGCCCCCAGTTCGGAATTCCGAATTCCGGCCTAAGACCAAAAATATTCACTTTTGTAAGCATATTCTTTTACTATTTTATTGTCAAAGATTGGTTCAATCATTTTGCAAAAATTTTAGCAAAAATTCTAGCGTAACAAATTTAACAAAAATTTATTGTCTGCATTTTCACGTATACCCTTTATGATACAGTGGTTAAAAGAAAACTTACCTGAGGGTAATCTAGGCAATTTGATGCTCCTGCCCCCTGTGCGGTGAGTAGACAAAATTGATGAAGTGTGCGAGCCGCATACAGACATCAAATTGCTGAAGTGGGCCAATATGGGCTTTTAGATGGGCCGTACAGGCCTGTTGGGCTCGAAAGAAGATAATGGGCCCGTTGCTTTGGGCTTGGAGAAGTGGACTTGGGCCTAATTACTTACTATAAGTAACTTTCTTCTTAACCAATTCGTTTTCACTTATCACAAACCGTAAGCAATTGAGAATTCTCTGAACTTTCAACTGAAAACGATGTCTCAAACCTCTGAAATCCCTGCTTCTGCCTACACTCAGGAGATGGAGACTCTCGGGGCGCTACCAGATATCCCGACATATGACGGCGAGCCGGTGCCGGTGAGCCGGAACCCACTGACCTCAGGGATACGACCGCTGCAGCTTCTCCCGTTGCCGGGTACTGAGTTCCTGGTGAGATACGAGACGAGCCGGATGCGTGGCTTTCAGGCTGAGGTAAGTAAAAATTTTCTTCAATTTTACTTGCTTTGATCTATAATTTTAGTGATATAGTCGAATGTGGTCGAATGTGTAGTTTGTGCATGTGTCAATAGTTGCGTCACGCAGGAAGGAGTTGCGTGGCGCAACTGTTCCTGTGTGAATAATTGCGTGACGCAACCGTTCGAGACGCCAGAAAACCCTAGCTTGCCTTGAACTTTAGGATTTGTCCCTTTCATTGCATTAGAAACTTGATTTACTGATGCTTGCTTGCTGGTACCTTTAGGCGACTTGATTTTGTCCTGGAAATTGCATGAAAATAACACAAAATAACGAGATTAGACGTAATTTGAAACACTGCGTACCTTCAGCTATTCTATGAAGAACAGTTCCGTGACGCGGCTGTTAGTCGTGGAGGCAAAGCCTTGAGCAGTTGCGTGACGCAACTGTGGAGATGCGTGGCGCAGCTGTGGAGGTGCGTGGCGCATTTGTTCTTGTGAACCCCTTCCCCAAATGTCATAGGCATGTGATGCATATGATGAATGAGAAGAAATACACGTGATGTGTGTGAGTCGCCACCTTGTTTAATTATTTTAGGGTAAACTAGGAAAAAACCCTAAGTGACTCCATTTTTAATTAACCTAGTTACTAGATTAATTATCCCAATGATTAAGGCACAATCTACGAACCCGAGATGGATCCCGAGACTATGTCATGCTGACGAACTAACCGATGGATGAATGCTTTGCAAGGTGAATGATGTAATTGGACCAAATGAAATGTTTATGTGATTTTGACTTGCCGCTCGGGGTTAAATCCCGAACGTGCCTACGTACTTCCGTTTGAATGGAAGATCAAAGTCAACGTAGTTCGATAGGCCTTCTTTGAAGGGCTTTGAATGGGTATGCTTAATGCATGAGTGTGTATGCTTTGTGCATGAGTGTGTATGCTTTGTGCATGAGTGTGTGTGCTTTGTGCACGAGTGTGTGTATGCTTCGTGCATTTTTGTTTAGGCATTTTGCCAAAAGATCGATTGATTCGATTAGGCGTTCGTCGCCAAAAAAGTTGGTTTTAAGGCATTTGTGCCAAAAACGGTTGTCGAGCGACTTGTCGCCAAAGTCGTTGATTTTAAGGCTCTTAGCCAAAATGGTTGATTTAGGCAATCTGTTTGCCAAAATGATGTGATTGGGCGATTGTCGCCAAAATGATTGATTTTAAGGCCTTTGGCCAAAAAGTGTTGATTTAAGCAATTCGTTTGCTAAAATGTGTAATTTAGGCGATTGTCGCCAAAATGGTTGATTTTAGGGCCTTTGGCCGAAATGAGTTGATTTAGGCAATTAATTTACCAAAATGTTCGATTTAAGCGATTTGTCGCTAAAATGGTTGATTTTAGGCCTTTGGCCGAAAATTGGTTCATTTTAAGGTATTTTGCCAAAAATGTCGATTTTACGGCTTTGAGCCGAAAATGGTTGATTTTAAAGGCATTTTGCCAAAAATGTCGATTTTACGCGATTTGTCGCTAAAATGGTTGATTTTAGGCCTTTGGCCGAAAATTGGTTCATTTTAAGGCATTTTGCCAAAAATGTCGATTTTATGGCTTTGAGCTGAAAATGGTTGATTTTAAGGCATTTTGCCAAAAGATTGATTTTAAGCGATTTGTCGCTAAAAAATGGTTAATCTCATTTATAAGCAATTTGTTTGCTAAAAATCGATTAGACCGTAGGCAATTAGTTGCCAAAATTGATTGATTAAATGTAGGCAATTTTGTTGCCAAAAAACGTGATTAAATGAGGCCGTTAGCCACAATTATTGATTAATTGGACTTTTAGGCGAGATTGTTCGAAATAAAGGCAATCGAACCATTGTTATTAATTAACTAGGCTCTTTAACCAATATTGTCGGATTTAAGCTTAACTACCACGGTTATTAATTAATCGGGCATTTAAGCTTAATCAAATTAATTAAGGCAGTTTATTTACCAAAATAATGACGTGGATGCATTTATGCAATTGTAGAATTATTAAGAGTAGAAGAGAAATATGCATGAAGTGCTAAAATTAAATAGGCAGAGTTTTGTTTACATACCTGATTTAATCGACGACCGCTTCTTAACTCCCGATTAAGCTCCTCGCTTAGGAAATATTAATTAATTTTAATTTGTTTAATTTTAATGTCCAAATATCACAATAAAAATGCAATAAAATTAAATTAAATGCAAAAAGCGGTAAAGAAAACGCAAGGAGCGTGAGAGGGAGAAGGATTCGTCCGTCAACACAGACCGGGGTGTCAAAAATAGGCTGAAAATGGTATATTTATAGGCCATTTTCGGGTCCAGGGTGGCAGGTGCCGCCCAAGAGGCTGGGCGGCAGGTGCCGCCTGGGAGGGCGGCAGGTGCTGCCCAGTCGGTGGGGCGGCAGGTGCCGCCCATGCTGGGCGGCTGCTGCCGCCGTGTCCGGCGGCCGGCGCCGCCGTAGCTGGTAATGGCCACCATGTCTCGCTCCGGGAGCTTTTTTGGGAGTTTCCGACCTCCAAAAATCATTCCGGGACCGGTTCTGCGATCGTCGTGAAATTCCGGACGTTTCAAGTACCATATTGATATATTTCCAGTAAATGTCCAAAATGGCCTCCGGTCCGGCCGGACTGTTTGCACAGTTGCTGCAGCAAAGTCAAAGTTATTGGCATGGCACTGTAGCAGCGTGTTTTCCTCCATTTAAAGAGTTTCACATGCCACCAACAACATGAGAAGCCTCAAAATTTGAGTATTCACAGTTGCCCCCCACTGGCTATCATAAAAATGATTTATGAGAGCCAGTGGTTGTCTGATGGAGCAAATTTTGAGGATGGGCAGAGAAGGAAACCTTGTCGTCTCAAATGAAATGATCAAATGCATGGATTTATGTTTGCAATTTAAAGATGTTTTTGCCCCTTTGAGGACTTAAAAAAGAAGTTTTGCCTCTTAGAGGACTTGAAAAGAGATTTTGCCTCTTAGAGGATTTGAAAAGATGTTTTGCCTCTTAATGAGGGCTTAAAAAGTGATTTTGCCTCTTAGAGGACTTGAAAAGATGTTTTGCCTCTTAATGAGGGCTTGAAAAGAGTTTTGTTTTATTTTTGAGAACCAAGGGTCCACCTAAAGTCGAAATGATCAAATGGCTTGGTTTTGGATGAAAAAATGGTTGGTCCTTGGTTAGGGTTTCACCCTGGGTTGTGTATGTGTTTTTTTTTTTTTTTTTTTTTTCTATAACACTTGCCCCTGAATCGGTCTTGGAGGATTTTGCCCCCTGCTTGAGAGAATTGATGCCCTTATTAGCTGAAGTAGAATTTCTTCTTAATGAAAGACTAAAAATTCCGTGATTACTTCTGTGATGGGAGAATGGTGAAGGTTCTTATCACTTCTTGCCCCCAGAATGGTGCTGACCATGGAATACTTCAAGACATTGGTATTGTACTTGTCCAATCGATTGAGGAATCAAAGAGAATAAAGCCACTTACATGACTCGAGGAAACGAACAATGTGGATGACATCGTTCGTCTTGAAAGGATCGAAGAAACGATGGTCCGAGTGGAGACGAGGTATTAAAGAATTACCTCTCAACGATTATGTTTGACATTTTTAGGGTTGTTTTGGAAACCCCGGGGATTGACATTTTCCTCTTTTTTTTTTTTTTTTTTTTTTTTTCGAGGAATGACTCAAAGAGTGACGCTTTCAAAATGAACTTTTTGAGAATGACTCAATTTTATGTTACTCCTTGTGGAATGACCACTGGTGATGGAGACTTGATTTTAGAGACTCGATTTAGAGACTCAAATTTTTCTTGTAGTGAATTTTGACTCGAAGGAACTTAGTGTTCATCCTACAAAAATGGACTCTCTAAAAGAATTCATGAAAGCACTTTTTGTTTTTTTTTTTTTTTTTTTTTTACCTAGTAGCCACCCTTTCGGGTTTTCGACTCTAGCAGGCTCTTTGCCCTAACTTTTGCCTAGACCGCCCTTTCGGGTTTTCAGCCTAGCGGGCTCAATTCTTGCCTGAAGCCACCCTTTCGGGTTTTCAACTCCAGCTTTTATATTTTTTTTTCTTCGCTTTTTTTATATATATATATATATATATATTTTTTATATATATTTTTTATATTGGCAAAGAGAAAATGCTTTTTATGATGCGAACTTATGTTTGTGACCGCGCCTTTGTGGCTGCCTACGTATCTCCAAGAACTCTTCGGGGGATGGGGAGAATCAGGTCTTTCGTAGTTCCTTCCGGGATGCGAACTTCGTGCTCGGCTTGGTGCGGAATTCATCTCCGGCTTGATTTCTTCGCGGGATTTCTTCTCGGCTTGATGTCTTTGCGGGAGTCCTTCCCGGCTGGATGTTGATGCAGAATTCATTTCTGTTTTGATTTCTTCGCAGGATTCCTTCCCGGCTTGATGTCTTTGCGGGATTCCTTCCCGGCTTGATGTGGATGCAGAATTCATTTCTGACTTGATTTCTTTGCGGGATTCCTTCCCGGCTTGATGTCTTTGCGGGATTCCTTCCCGACTGGATGTCTTTGCGGGATTCCTTCCCGACTTGATGTCTTTGCGGGATTCCTTCCCGATTTGATGTTGATGCAGAATTCATTTCTGTCTTGATTTCTTCGCAGGATTCTTTCCCGGCTTGGTGCAGAATTTATTTCCGACTTGGTGTGGAATGACTTGCTGTTAGGGCAAAATTTAATTCCGACTTGATGCTGATTGTGGAATTCATTTCCGATTTGATTGTTGATGCAGAATTCATTTCTGACTTGATTTCTTCGCGGGATTCCTTCCCGGCTTGATGTCTTTGCGGGATTCCTTCCCGGCTGGATGTGGATGCAGAATTCATTTCTGACTTGATTTCTTTGCGGGATTCCTTCCCGGCTTGATGTCTTTGCGGGATTCCTTCCCGAATGGATGTCTTTGCGGGATTCCTTCCCGAATGGATGTCTTTGCGGGATTCCTTCCCGACTTGATGTCTTTGCGGGATTCATTCCTGACTTTGATGATGTTGAATCAACTTATTGACTCGAGCTCACATGATAGTGATGACCCTAGGCGAATCTGGCTTTGTTGTTGTAGCGGTTTTACCACTGGTTGACTGAAATATGACTTGTATTCATCACAAAGAGTTTTGAATACCCACATTGTGGTGGTAACTTGAGTGGCTTGAGTGTTGAAGAAGCTTTTATGCTTTGAGTTTGTGGCTTTGCCATGTTTGAATTCTTGAGGTTAATTTGAACTTTATCTTCCTCTGAATTTGAAACTTATTTCCTTAATGGTTCTCCTCTCCATAAGGAATTTTGAGGAGACTCTTCCTTTTCCTTGTTTTGAGAAATGGTCCTTGTTTATTAAGGACACTTGTATTTGTGCCATGCTTGGCGCTTGATTTTCAAGGTGTTTGTTGTCATCCAATTTGTGGAAATGACTACTTTTAACTTGCTTTTTCAAAATGTGAGCAGCCGCTTGGTCTTTGTCCTTATGGCTGAAATGATTTGTCCTCTACCCTTGATGGGCTTGAATTTGTCGGAGAGTTTGTAGTTGACCCGTTCTTGACAACTTGATTTCCTGTAGCTTTGATTTCTTTCTTTTGTGCAGAAGTTCCTTTTGACCCATTTTTTTCTTTTTGCTTTGTTTGCTTCCTTTTGACCAGGGGTTCCTTTTGTCCCGTTTTTCCTTTTGCTTACTTAGAAGCAGCCTCTCCATAAAGAATTTCGAGGCAACTTGATTCTGAGATGACTTGAGTAGTGTATGGATAGCATTGCGACTTCGTGCAGACCCAACCCAATTCCAAGCATAACTTCTTTATTCTGTTGCTTTTAAGCTCAAAATTCAGACACCTCTCTATCGGAGCATCTTCCATCCTTGGGTTTTCGGAGAAACCATTCTGGCCCTAACCCCTTCAATCGGCTTTGTCTCGGTACTGTTTGAAGTCTTGCGTACCCTTTGCTGGATCCTTTCCATGATTACCCTTCAAAACTTCCCCTTTGATGGTGCTTCTTAAGATGCCCCCAGCTTTGATTGATGCAAAGCAAATGAAAGGATGAATGCATTTTTCTTTGCCAATTTTTATTATCTTTTTTTTTTTATCATCATTTTTTTTTTCATTATTTTTTTGATTTTTTTTTTGTGCTTTCACAGGAAAAGATAGAGAGAGAGTATAAACATGATTGGAACGTAAACTGATCCCTTTTTATTGATAAGACAAAAATTGTGTACAAAAGACACTTAGATTTACAAATTTGAATTGAATGAAAACTTGAATGGAAATGAAAATGAAAAGAAAAAACTAGACCCTAAAAGATAGACTCTGTGATGGACTAGGATTGGATTGACTGTAGTGACTTTGTTCTTCTCGATGCTTCAATCGATCAGACATGTGGTTGTTGGTCTTGAACAATTCCTTTGTTCGGTTGGAGGTTTGATATCAATCTTCTCAAACACAAACTTCATTCATTTCTAAGAGAAGTTCGAAAGGATCGAACAATTCTTGTTCAGCAAAAAAATTTTTTTTTTTTTCGCATTAATCCCATGGTTAGGCAAGGGATTGGTTGATGTTCAGCTTGCTCTTGGGGATGATGGACCCATTGTCAACCAGGTCTTGTAGACGGTTTTTCAAAGTCCAGCATGATTTGGTCTTATGCCCATGTCCTTGATGGTACTCACAGTATTCATTGGCTTTGAAATTCTGGGGCAGGGGGTTTGGTAATGGCCTTATTTCTAAGGGCTTCAGTAAATTTGCTTTCACCGCTTCTCGGAACACCAAAAGGATTGGCATGCCGAGATCAATATATTGCCTCCTTGGCTGATTGTTTCCCAAATTCCCAACATGTAAAGGATTCGTGGGGATTATACTGGCTATTTCATTTGTCTCACTGGACCCAGCATGATTCTGCTTCTTGTATGAGTCTTCTTTGAGTTGACCCAACTGGATTAAGTCTTCCACCTTAGTTGCAGTCGCAATGAGCGATTGGAACGTAGGCAAGTACTGTGTTTGAAGCTGTGACTGGTAGACAGGCAGTAAATTCCTGATTATTATGTCAACTTGTTCCTGTTCAGAGGGTCGGTTGATCATTTGAGCGGCTTTGGCTCTCCACCTCGAAAGGAACGAGGAGAAGGGCTCATTGTTCTTTTGTTTAGTGGTTTCCAGCTCCCTCCGGGTAATATCCACTTCGATATTATAATGGTATTGCGTGTTGAAAGCATTGCATATGTCCTCCCAATTCTTCATTTTGGAACGATCCAAGCTTACAAACCATCTTAATGCAGCACTAGTCAAAGATTGCTGAAACAACTGAGCAAGGAGCTCGCTGTTCAGGCCAAACGGGTTGAGGGCACCCACATACATTTTCAGGTGCGTTTTGGGACAAGTGGTTCCGTCAAACTTATCCATGTTGGGCATCTTGAATTTTGTAGGTAATCTTGCTTCGGGGAACAAGGACAAGGAGTCCATGTCCACCACTTCCTTGTGTGTCTTAAGGGCAGTGATTGACCTTTCCAACAATTCCAGTTTTTCTTTCATTTTCTGAGCTTCCAGCTCAGAAGCAGTTCTGGGGCATGTCATCCAAGTTAGGGTTTGAGGATGCAGATGCAGCACCAGGTCCTTGATTGGAGGTAGCAAGTCCACTTCCCCCAGCTGAAGCCCCATTTCCATTACCACTACTTAGTTCAGCTATTAGGGCAGTCCTTTGTGCAGCTAAGGCCTCATTCATTCTGGCCTCCATTCTGGCTTCCAATTGTTCCATGAGGGTTCGGATGTCAGAAAGTGATGCCATTGGTGCAGTTGGGGTTGTTGGACTTGTAGGTGAGAGCTCAGTTGGTGTTTCGGGTACAGGTGGTCTTTGGAGGGGTACCTGTGAAAGGACATAGTCAAAATGATTAGACTATCCTATATAAGGTGTGAGATAGTGTGAGACAGGGTAGTGTATGGGTAAGGTATTTGGACTTAACCCTTGTGATGTGGGGTGGTATGACCAAACAATGTAGGGTAGTGTTGGTAGGCTAGGACACCTAGGATAGGACCCAATAGGATGTGATATGTAAGGTAGAGTGCTTAGGGCTGGACACCTCGACTTTTCGAAAGGCCCTAAGTTCTCAAAAAAATTTTTTTTTTTTGGGCCTTAGGGGCCAAAATGTGAATTTTTGGGCCTTTGAGGCCAACATGTGAGTTTTTGAGCCTTTGGGGCCAAATTGGAATTTTTTGGGCCTTTGGGGCCAAATTGAGAATTTTGGGCCTTTGGAGCCAAATTGAGAATTTTTAGGCCTTTGTGGCCAAAATGGGCATTTTTGGGCCTTATGGGCCAAATTGAGAATTTTTCGGGCCTTTGTGGCCAAAATGGGCATTTTTGGGCCTTATGGGCCAAATTGGGCATTTTTGGGCCTTTGGGGCCAAATTGAGAATTTTTTGGGCCTTTGTGGCCAAATGGGGAATTTTTGGGCCTTTGGGGCCAAATTGAGAATTTTTAGGCCTTAGGGGCCAAATTGGAAATTTTAAGGCCTTTGGGGCCAAATTGGAAATTTTTGGGCCTTAGGGGCCGAATTGGAAATTTTTGGGCCTTCGGGGCCAAATTGGGAATTCTTGGGCCTTCGCGGCCAAATTGGGAATTTTTTTGGGCCTTCGGGGCCAAATTGGAAATTTTTGGGCCTTTGGGGCCAAATTGAGAATTTTTAGGCCTTCGGGGCCAAATTGGAAATTTTTGGGCCTTTGGGGCCAAATTGAGAATTTTTGGAAATTTTTTGGGCCTTAGGGGCCAAATTGGAAATTTTAAGACCTTTGGGGCCAAATTGGAAATTTTTGGGCCTTTGGGGCCGAATTGGAAATTTTTAGGCCTTTGGGGCCAAATCGGGAATTTTTGGGCCTTTGGGCCAAATTGAGAATTTTTCAGGTCTAAGGACCAAAATGTAATTTTCTAGGTCTCGGGGACCAAAATGTGATTTTCCAACTTTGAAATGGAAATTTTTTTTTTTGCGTGAAGTATGGGATGAATGCGTGAATGCGCACAGCATCACAACATAATTCATTTTTAATGGAATGATTCAGCATCATCGGGTGCATACAGTCCTAAAGGATAGGTTCTATAGGCTATGACACAAATAGAGAATTGGCTTATTAAGGGACCCTTGAACCTTGAGTAAGGATATACCTAACCACATGTGAAACAAAGAGTTTCGCGTGGGTCCAACGGTACGCATACTCATGGGCCATCCCCAAAAGGATTAGGGACGGTTTGCGGTAACAGGGAGGACGCTTTGGCTGTCCGTCGACATAATCAAAGAGACCTGCCGATCAGCGCTACTTGCTATCCAGACTCAGAAGTTTGAACATAAAGAGAAGAAATTCATTTGAAGTTCATTTTTTATGCAATGGAGAAAAAAGATTCTCAATCGTGCAAATAAATCAACAAGTTTTAATGTCTTAATCACATTAATTAAGTCCGAATTTCCATATCAAGTATTCTTAAGGAAAGAACACTTGATTCATATTAGGTCACCCTGCAAAGCAAAGCATAATAAAATAATACCTTAAAGAAAGGCCGGTTAGTTTTCACAACAATTGTAGTCCACTTTATGCAAAATGATTACATAATTAATTTTCCCCAGTGAAGTCGCCAAACTGTGAACCCCTTCCCCAAATGTCATAGGCATGTGATGCATATGATGAATGAGAAGAAATACACGTGATGTGTGTGAGTCGCCACCTTGTTTAATTATTTTAGGGTAAACTAGGAAAAAACCCTAAGTGACTCCATTTTTAATTAACCTAGTTACTAGATTAATTATCCCAATGATTAAGGCACAATCTACGAACCCGAGATGGATCCCGAGACTATGTCATGCTGACGAACTAACCGATGGATGAATGCTTTGCAAGGTGAATGATGTAATTGGACCAAATGAAATGTTTATGTGATTTTGACTTGCCGCTCGGGGTTAAATCCTGAATGTGCCTACGTACTTCCGTTTGAATGGAAGATCAAAGTCAACGTAGTTCGATAGGCCATCTTTGAAGGGCTTTGAATGGGTATGCTTAATGCATGAGTGTGTATGCTTTGTGCATGAGTGTGTATGCTTTGTGCATGAGTGTGTATGCTTTGTGCATGAGTGTGTGTGCTTTGTGCATGAGTGTGTGTATGCTTCGTGCATTTTTGTTTAGGCATTTTGCCAAAAGATCGATTGATTCGATTAGGCGTTCGTCGCCAAAAAAGTTGGTTTTAAGGCATTTGTGCCAAAAACGGTTGTCGGGCGACTTGTCGCCAAAGTCGTTGATTTTAAGGCTCTTAGCCAAAATGGTTGATTTAGGCAATCTGTTTGCCAAAATGATGTGATTGGGCGATTGTCGCCAAAATGATTGATTTTAAGGCCTTTGGCCAAAAAGTGTTGATTTAAGCAATTCGTTTGCTAAAATGTGTAATTTAGGAGATTGTCGCCAAAATGGTTGATTTTAGGGCCTTTGGCCGAAATGAGTTGATTTAGGCAATTAATTTACCAAAATGTTCGATTTAAGCGATTTGTCGCTAAAATGGTTGATTTTAGGCCTTTGGCCGAAAATTGGTTCATTTTAAGGTATTTTGCCAAAAATGTCGATTTTACGGCTTTGAGCCGAAAATGGTTGATTTTAAAGGCATTTTGCCAAAAATGTCGATTTTACGCGATTTGTCGCTAAAATGGTTGATTTTAGGCCTTTGGCCGAAAATTGGTTCATTTTAAGGCATTTTGCCAAAAATGTCGATTTTATGGCTTTGAGCCGAAAATGGTTGATTTTAAGGCATTTTGCCAAAAGATTGATTTTAAGCGATTTGTCGCTAAAAAATGGTTAATCTCATTTATAAGCAATTTGTTTGCTAAAAATCGATTAGACCGTAGGCAATTAGTTGCCAAAATTGATTGATTAAATGTAGGCAATTTTGTTGCCAAAAAACGTGATTAAATGAGGCCGTTAGCCACAATTATTGATTAATTGGACTTTTAGGCGAGATTGTTCGAAATAAAGGCAATCGAACCATTGTTATTAATTAACTAGGCTCTTTAACCAATATTGTCGGATTTAAGCTTAACTACCACGGTTATTAATTAATCGGGCATTTAAGCTTAATCAAATTAATTAAGGCAGTTTATTTACCAAAATAATGACGTGGATGCATTTATGCAATTGTAGAATTATTAAGAGTAGAAGAGAAATATGCATGAAGTGCTAAAATTAAATAGGCAGAGTTTTGTTTACATACCTGATTTAATCGACGACCGCTTCTTAACTCCCGATTAAGCTCCTCGCTTAGGAAATATTAATTAATTTTAATTTGTTTAATTTTAATGTCCAAATATCACAATAAAAATGCAATAAAAATTAAATTAAATGCAAAAAGCGGTAAAGAAAACGCAAGGAGCGTGAGAGGGAGAAGGATTCGTCCGTCAACACAGACCGGGGTGTCAAAAATAGGCTGAAAATGGTATATTTATAGGCCATTTTCGGGTCCAGGGTGGCAGGTGCCGCCCAAGAGGCTGGGCGGCAGGTGCCGCCTGGGAGGGCGGCAGGTGCTGCCCAGTCGGTGGGGCGGCAGGTGCCGCCCATGCTGGGCGGCTGCTGCCGCCGTGTCCGGCGGCCGGCGCCGCCGTAGCTGGTAATGGCCACCATGTCTCGCTCCGGGAGCTTTTTTGGGAGTTTCCGACCTCCAAAAATCATTCCGGGACCGGTTCTGCGATCCTCGTGAAATTCCGGACGTTTCAAGTACCATATTGACATATTTCCAGTAAATGTCCAAAATGGCCTCCGGTCCGGCCGGACTGTTTGCACAGTTGCTGCAGCAAAGTCAAAGTTATTGGCATGGCACTGTAGCAGCGTGTTTTCCTCCATTTAAAGAGTTTCACATGCCACCAACAACATGAGAAGCCTCAAAATTTGAGTATTCACAGTTCTTAGGGTGCCAAACTTCGAACAGTTGCGTAACGCAGCTGTGGAGTTGCGTGGCGCAGGTGCTGAGGTGCGCAACGCAGCTGTGCTTCAGGGTGCGCGTCTTGGGTGAAGTCACGTGACGTAACCGTGCAGACGCGTGACGCGGCTGTGTAGTTACGTGACGCAGCTACGGTTCAACCCGAACTTGGATTTTTAATTTTTTCCTGCCATAGAATAAAATGAATAATTGTTAGTACAATATTTATTGAAATTGGAAATTTTTCTTATAGGTTGATTTGGGCAAGGCCCGCTCGGGTGGATCAGCCACTGATGCGTTTGCGTTCTGGGACTTGTTGGACCCGCCTATGCGAGCTCAGGTCGTCGCTGCAGGCTTTGGAGATTATGCTGCCGGGCTTCACCGCACACAGCCTCGTTTTCCACCCGCTATGCGATACGTATTGATGGAGCGGTGGAACGACTGCACGCACACATTTGTCTTCGGGTTCGGTGAGATGACCCTGACACCGGTGGATTATGCTGCCATTACCGGCCTCCGCTTCCCCCATTGGATGCTCGGTACCAGACGGCTACCCTAGGAGCTCAGCTATTCCGCTCTCTGCTCGGTGTCACCACACAGACTAGGTACATCGCGCAGGGATGCGTGTCTTATGAGGTAGTCTATCGGTTCTGGGCCGAGAGGATCAGAACCAGGCTAGCGGCGTGGAGGGAGTTGCCGGTGGAGGCCCGACCTGCTGCTCCTGCATATACTCGGGAGGAGAGGGACCAGGCTGCTCGGTCCTTCCTCTTCTACATTATATCGTCCCAGCTGCTATGCACCTCCCAGAATAAGGGAGACCCGGCGGTGCTAGCATGTCTGAGGGACTTGAGTCAGGTCAGGTCCTTCGACTGGGCCACCTTAGCTTTGGCTCACCTTTATCACAGTTTGGATGTCTGGACCCGGGGCAGCAGTGAGTCAAATTGGCTGTTTATCCGGCCTCTAGAGGTAAGACTCTTTCACTCTTCACCTTCTTCTTTTTCATCTTCAACTGTTCAACTGTACACTGATATTACTGTAATCTTTACTGCAGGTATGGGCTTACAAGTACTGTATCTATCCAGGCGGTCCGAGTGGTGACACTCCTACCGAGTCTAGGCAGATCCCTCGTTATCTGGCCCATTGTCATCACACTTATGCCAGTGGCGAGGACCCCGAATACTGGAGGAGCTTCCTTAACGACCGGGAGCTGTCTGATGTAAGTACAAAAATCTCTGAACATTTAGCTTAGCTTTCTTCCTTCTTTTATGTTGTATAACAACCACTGATTCTTTTATTCTTTTGCAGCTGTTTCTGACTCCATGGGACTGCGACGCCTGGAGGACCTATCCGGGCCGCGAGGTGGCAGAGCTGCACACCCGATCGAGGTTTCTGATGTGGGGATACTGGGCTGATCGGTACTTCCTCGGGGAGAGGGTTTACGACACTCCGGTGGCTCCAGCACAGCGGCAGGTGCCTCATGCCCCTCCTCATCACATGTGCCTCTTGGAGGGCTTGACTTGGGAGGATCTGGAGGTGGAGTATAGGGGCTTTTCAGCTAACGATTTTCTATCCGCTAGCGATTTCCCTGCTTACGTCTCCTCTCGGATGCAGGCGCGACTTCCCGAGATCCTCGAGTACACCCAGGTGACTTTTCTGACCTTCAGTCTTATTTACTCTCATCAATTTTTCACTGTTTTAACCCACTGATATCATTTCTTCCTCTGTGACTTGTTGCAGGAGAGGAAGACGCACAAGACTGCGGCTCATTACCGAGCAGAGGCAGCGGCTCATTACCGAGCAGAGGCAGCGGCTGAGGCAGGGGCTACGGTTGCTCCGGCTAGACCTGCGGGGATTATACCGGGCGATGTACCATTCTCACCTGGCATGGAGGTGGTGCTGGATCCTGATCTTGGTCTGGGGTCGGGCATTACTATTCCTGCTGACCTCAGACGGGCTCCTCCCTTGCCGCAGCTGGATCCTGAGCATGCCACACACGTAAGTAATAAATTGTATTTACAAAGTCAAGGGTACTTTACCTGAATGAGTCCTTATAGAACGTCTTCCAATGTTTGCAGGTGCCTGCTCAGAGATACTTGGAGGTTTGCCAGAGATTCGGCTTCACTCGGTCTTACATCGCCCAGCTCTACTCTGAGCGGCATGAGCGGGTAAATATAGTCTTCTTGTGTTTTGCCTTCTTTATTCTTTGCTTCCCTTTTCTTACATATCCTTGCTTTATAGGACCTGGAGATCGGGAGGCTGCGGAGGCATCAGTCTCGCCAGTCTAGCGCTGTGAGCCGACTCCAGGCGGAGGTGGACCGGCTCTGGACGAGGTTAGAGGTTGAGGGCATCCCGCTCGACTCCTCCGAGGAGGACGATGACGGCTCTTCTTCCGATGATGCACCACTGTCCCCACCCCCTCAGGCTACTGCTGGTCCGAGCCGTAGGTGGCGGTAGCCCTGCCCCGTGTCTCAGCCAGTTTTGAACACTTTTTGAACATTTAGTATTTTTTTATGATATTATTCATATATCTTTTTACAATATTTTGCTTTTATTGCTTTGTCATATGTGTTTATGTTTTACAACAGTGAGACACTACTCCTACAAAAACAAAATACAAATACAAAAAACACAAAACAGTGGTGTCCCATTTATTCACAAAAATGGTCCACCTCATTAGCAGTCAATGGGCTAATTTATTGTAAATGAATGAAATAAAATGAAATAAATAAATAAAGAATAAAATAATGAATTTAAAATAAAATACGACAAGAATCGATTCATAAACATAAGTGGAGCGTAGCACTTACCTGACAGAGCGATTAATGCCGTCATAAAGACTCAACCTCCTTATTGTACAAGCTGTCCTTCTTATTAACGCCAGCTTAAATGTCCACCAACCGGAGTGATCCATACATGAGTACCTTTCCAACTACCATTGACAGTGGATATAAAGTCGAGTAATGATCCTCCGTTCATCGGTCCCTTTACGCTTCTATAAATAGAAGCTTCTCTTTACATCTTCTTCACCTCAAGCCTTCAAAGCAGATCAATTTCTTAAATAACCTTCTTCTATGGCCTTCAGAAACCAAGTTTCATCTTTCATCCAATCCATCCCGGACGATCTATGGCAAATTCCTCCTATGAACCAACTTGTTTGGTTGAAATATTTCAAAGACTTAAAACCCGACCATGGCTTCTTGTCTTGGCTCCTTACTCATTTTAATCCTAATACCATGGTTTTCCGGTTTGAAGACTCTGAAGTAACTCCGACCTACGAGGAGATGTGTGCCGTGATGGATCATCATCCCGAACAAGATGAAACTCCGGCTTTACCCCTAGGTCCTAGGTATTATCTAGCTGAGATTGCGGCCCTGTGTCTGATTTACCTCCCTGATGGTATAAACACGGATCAAGGCCTCCCCTTGGAACCTTTCCTGAGTAGGGTTTTGTCCATTGATCTAGATCTCTCTTGGATTCGAGCTTGCTGCTTCTTGCTGTTGAATGTGTATGCCATGAAGACTCGTCAGCCTGGAATTGGAGATTTTCGACTTCTGACCGTTGTTCGTGACATGCAAATGTACCATCATACTGTCTTCATGATGATCATGGGAGAAACAATGTGTTGGTTAGGGATATCGCCCTTCACGTCACCAACTTCAATGTTCATCATCGCGGTTGTCCACTGCTATTGCAAGCCTGGGCTCTGGACAAGTTAAGCATGATTCCTCCGGTCCCAGCTCGCTTAATTCCAACCTATGGACATGCCAACTTTCAATCTCGGTCTTGGAGACGCTTCATTTTTGGGGATAACCCTACAATTCGGTGGACTTGTCCTTGGTGGAGGATCAGACTGGTCATAACCGGAAGTATGAACCTCAATTATGTACTGTATGCCAGTCTAGATCGTTCCATGGCCTATTTCCTAGATAGGATCAGCCGTCAGTATGGGATGATACAGCGTGTTCCCAGAATCCATAACTTTGAGAGTGGTCTGATAACACTGCATCTGTTGACCAATTTGGCTGACCGTTGGCAAAATCGAAACACCATGTATTTAGATGAAGGAACGATGCAGGACACCGTGACACCCGCATATGCGAACTGGTTCTTTACCCCATGATGACGTCATGCTCTGTGAAGATTGGCCTTTGCTGATAGGTCCTACTAGAATAAACTGTTGTTTGTTGTTCTCTTTTTTTTTGTACTCAGGCCATGAGCTTTTATTTAATGTACCTGCTTTCCTTTTAATTAATGATCCCGATGACTCTATCTTTATTAATTCCGGCTTTCTGCACACATGAATCAACAAAAGACAACAAATCTTTTCTTTCGAAATCGTTTGCTGTGTTAGTTATTTGGGCCTCCTGCCCTTGGGTTAATAAATGAAAGCTCATAAAAGGAAATGACTTATTCTGTAAAGATAAAAGCTTACATTTGGGAATGAGAAAGAATGGGGTGGATATTTTATTACTTGCACAAATCAGACAAAAACAACAAATGTAACTTCTTTATGTATGCATGAACCTATATGAGTACTGAGGTTTATTCATGGTTTTATATTGATCTTTCTGGGGAAATCACTGAGACAATGGTGTTCGTCCTTCTGATCAATGTTTGAAAGAATTCATTGTTTAGGCAGGACCAACAGCCAGAACATTTTAAACTAGATGAGTCGATCTTTGATCAAATAAGCAGAGAGGAAGGTCTTGCATTCTTAGACCATAACCCCGGAACAAAAGAAAAATTTTGAAATTCAAATCCTTTATTAATCTTACTTCTTCTCAACATTATACAGAAGTAGAGAAAACTTATTTTAATACAATGGTCATTTGCTCGAACTATTCGATTTCCTATTCTCCCTCGAGTCAAGTTGATGGCGTTGAGCAACCAATCATAAATTTGTCACGAACGCATGGCATGGATTCTGCATTTAAACTAAGCACCACACATTGATTCCGAAAATTTTGTTTTATTTTTATTTATGCTCTAACTTTTGCCTAAGCCGCCCTTTCGGGTTTTCAACCTAGCAAGCTTAATTCTTGCCTAAGCCGCCCTTTCGGGTTTTCAACTTAGCTCTTTTTTTTTTTTAATCGAAATCATCACTTCAGGCATAAAATCTTTTCATTTGGTCCTGGTTGACCATTCGGTTGACAGGCTTCCCTTCCATGGTGACTAATTCAGCGGCGCCTTTTGCTAATAACTTATGAACTCTAAACGGTCCATGCCAGTTGGGTTTAAACTTCCCACCAGGATGATTCTGGGCTTCATGATCCAATAATCTGATCAATACCAAATCTCCGTTCTTTAAAGCCCTTGGATGTACCTGTTTGTTGTAGAAACGAGCAATCCTTCTTTTTCTCATCTGATCCTGGAATCGAGCATTCAGTCTTCTTCCATCTAAGAGCGCTAGATCTTCATACCTCTTCTTGACCCATTCTTCCTCGGTCAGACCAGCTTCTACGAGAACCCTGAGAGACTTCTTTTTGAGCTCTATCGGTAACACTGCCTCCATTCCATATACAAGTTCGAAAGGAGAGGCTCCATTTACTGATTTGAATGTAATGCGATGCCCCCAGAGCACGAAAGGAAGTTTCTCGACCCAGCTTCTGTACCTTTCACACATCTTCGACATGATTCTTTTGATCTCCTTATTCGCAGCTTCTGCTGCACCATTAGCCTGAGGGCGATAAGGAGAAGAATGGTGATGCTCAACCTTATATCTATAAAGCAACTGACCAACATCTGCTTGAAAATGAGAACCATTATCTGTGACTATGTGATGGGGCACACCATAGCGACAGAAAATGTTATGTTCAATGAATCTAGCCACATGTTTGGCGGTTAAGGTTTTGTAAGATTGAGCCTCAATCCATCTAGAGAAGTAGTCAACTGCAACCAATATATACTGATGGCCGTTGGATGCTGCTGGCGAGATTTTGCCGATAACGTCTATGCCGCATGCAGAAAAAGGCCAAGAAGGAGTTGTCGGATGGAGTTCAACAGCAGGTAAGTGGCTTTTATTGTCATGATATTGGCAAGCTTTACAATGACGCACATACTGAACACAATCACCTTCCATCTGCATCCAGAAATAACCCTGCCTCATGATTTTTCTTGCTAGGCTCATGCCGCTTAGATGAGTACCGCAAACTCCTTCATGTACTTTTCTCATTATATCTTCTCTCTCTTTCTTACTCACGCATCTCAGTAACTTCCCATCCCAAGCTCTTCTGTAGAGTTCACCATTGGCCAAGACATAATTCAAAGCCATT